>NC_138541.1:18712713-18888958 GCF_964234715.1 Podarcis melisellensis | reverse complement strand
TACAACACCCATCATCCCTGAGTATTGGCCATGTCTGCTGGGGCTGATGGGAGTTTAAGTTCAGCAGCACCTGGAAGGCTAAAGACTCACTACACCTGTGGAAAAGGCTCGGGAGTCTCCTTTTTTGCCCTTCGGGTAAGTCTGCTCCGCACGAGCCTCTTTCCCGGCAAAGGCAAGTGGTTCGCCTACAAGACACTCTGAAGCCTATTGGGAAAGGGGGAAGGAGGAGACCCCCAAACTGAGCCGACCTTCTTTCCCCGTGCTTCTACTGCAGGACATGGCGACGCCGTTCTGATCAAGGAATCCAGCTCGGGTTTTACTGGTGTCTTGCGGGAACGCGAAACTCCTTCGGCTGTACGGGCGGTGGGCAGAGCGTTCCTTTGCCGAGGCTTCGCCCTCGGCTCCTGCGTTTGATCAAGAGGCAGAGAGGCGGGAGGACCGGGCGGGCTCTCGCGCCCTGCTTCCGATCTATCCGACAGGCGCACCGACACACTTTGGGCTGCCCTGCCTGCGCGGAAGCCTCTCGTGCGGAGGCATTTAAGGCGGGATCGACGCGCGAGAATCCGGGGCTTCTATGGCTTGCGGGGGGAGAGAAATCTCAAAGCATCCTGACCCTCCGCGATTTGAGGTTTCTTGGCCCTGACGGTGCTAGTAGGCGAGGGAGCATAGATCGACTTCCACCGGCAGGGCACGACGAGGGAGAGAAGCGAATTTGGAACAGGGCTCCGATTGCTCAGCTCAAAAGGAGCCTCGTCCGATTTGCTCGGAGTTCCGCGAAGGCTGCAATGCTGTGCGCATTTATCTGGGAGTAAATCCCAGAGAACCCAGTGGGGCTTAAACTTTGGACAAGCCAGGTAGAGAAGGGGGGGGGGGATTGCAAGCCGTTAGGTAGAACGAGGGAATCAGGATTCCCCCAGTTCTACATCACCCCTCTCCATTTCTATAATACTTCGTGGGCAGAGTGGCTTGAAAATACAGAAGGATGCAGACGTGTGCATGAATGAGGATATCGGTGCACAGCATTTAAACTAAATCGGTGGGAAAATATATACAAAGCAGGGGAGGCACCGTCACATTACAGAATGACCATTCTGGAGGTTAAAAAAAAAAAAGCTTTTTCAACTCCAGTCCACTAGGCAGTAGGGAAAGTCGGTTCATTGTCAGTTTGCCATCCGACGTTGCATGCTAGTTTAAAAGTGATCTATAGTAGGAATAGGCAGGTGATCATGGGCAAAGCCAAGGGGGCTGCTGCCCCCCCCCAATCAAGTAAAACAATAAAAATACTTAACTAATTGACCAATCACGTCGGTTCTCCCCCCCCCCACAAAATCCTGGCTACGCCCATGCAACTGATCAAATCTTTGCAGATACTTTTAATTTGTCCAGGTCCAGCACATTCTTCCCTGCATAGGAGCCAACTCCTAGGAACTGTGCCCCCCTCTTAAAATAATTGAGGGGACTGGGCCTCCACAAAGTTGATGGGTATTTCTATTCAAATAGTGCTGCGTGATCAATTATGTGGGGTGGTGGTTACCTGCCCCCCACCCATATTTTATTCCAGTTGGCACCCCAGCTTGACTGTAACCATTGCTTGCTCTCCAGAGTCTAGTTTGATTGCAAGATACCAACTAAGGAACGTGGTTGTATTGAAAAAAACTTGTTTCCATTTGGTGCCTTTAGCAATTATATAAAAAATAAGCAATTCATACATAGTAGCACAAAGTTGTTTCCATTCCTTTCTCTTGCTATTTGATGGCACATAATGTAACTCTTAGCTGCTTGGATTCTAGAAAAGAGGACTCCCTTCAGGATTTATATGGGATAATCTCATGGGAAGAAGTAGAAGTAGTAGAGTGCTTTGTTTTCTCTTTATATATTAACTTGTTATTACTGTTTCGATTTATAAGTCACTTGCCACATAAGGCATCTGCAAGCAACTTGCAGAATTTAAAGTGTAACATAACATCAGAAAAAGAGCAATATGTTACTGTATGGCTTTTATGGTAATCTATAAAACAGACCCTGTAGAACAGCAGCAGAAACTTCAGCAGCAAAAGACATACCATCAATAAATGGCAAAATCATCATAACCTGTCAGATTAAATAGGAGAAGATGTACGTTTTTACCTGGCACCAAAAGGATGTTAACGAGGCCACCAGGGGAAAGCATTCCACAAGTGGGAATATTGCACATGCACATTAAAACAGCACATTATTGGGAGCAGAGGGCTAGTGCTTTATTCTACACTTCTGTAAATGGTGGTGGGGAACTGCATAAATGGTGTGCATTTAGGAGATAAGTTAATTGCAGAAAAGTGTATGCAGCAAAGGAACACAAAAGTATCTACAGCCAACTGCTTTCCCCTTGCATAAGTCTTTTAAGAATCAGCTTAAGGGCCTAAATAGACGTTTGGGAGGATTTGTGGCCCCTGCTAACATATCACCCTCCCTACATTTCTCTGGTAATGCCTAGCATTGAGGGGGTGGGAAGCCTGTGGTCCTAGGACTACATGCAGTCCTCAGTCTAATTTGAAAGGGCATCTGCCAAGTGTTATGTCAGATCTCTGGCAAGAGTGATTTGTTTCCCAGCACTGCAGCTGGGCCAGGAGGAGGAAGAGAAAGAGACAGAATGAGGAAGATAGGGTGACTCCACAGACGTTTTGCTCTGGCTCTTCCTCCTAATGACTTCAGCCCCACTCATGGAACTGGCATGGAACCCCTAGAAGACTAACCATGAGAGAATGTGGCCCTCAGCAGAGGAAAACAAGAGGCTTCCTACAGTGAATCTGGTGCAGGGGTGAGGAAACATTTTCAGTTTGAGGTCCACATTCCCATCTGAGCAGCCTTCCCGGGGCCAGAAGTCAATACTGGGTGGGGCTAGAACAAAAAATGGACAGAATAACCGGAGCCATAGCTGGTGGGGGGGGGGGTAGCCAGGTTTTTTTTGCCCTGGCTGAAGCCTCCAAAGGGGCACCATTGAGGCTCCCAGCCTGTGTGTGTGTGTGTGTGTACACAAATGTGTCAGTGCGGGTGCCAAACTGGTTCTTTGACCTGGGTTGAAATAAAAGCCTAGATTTGCCCCTGGAATAACTAATGTGTATGCTAGTTTTTGCACAAACCCACAAACTCCACTCTATCTAAGCAAGCAAGCGGTAAGATCAAAGTTCAAGGACACTTTCCAGACAAGCAATTTGACCATATTTAGTAAAACAAAACAAAAATACATGTTCATTCAGAAAGCCAATTTTGTCATAATTGGAACTCTTTTACATATGGAGAAAATAAAAACAAATCAAGGAACATCCTATTTCATGACCAAAGAAGGGGAAAGGGTGTATTTGGACATGGATGTGTTTAGAGACAAGACCCCAGTGAAGAAGGTGAAACCCTCTAATGGCTGGGAAATGTCCAAGGTTTCAATGTCTTTACCTTTTGGGTATTAATACTCTATCTGGCCATCACAGTTCATCTCCACTACTTTATGAATTTGTTCAGTGGATCAGCTTCTGACTCCTCTGGAATACTTTGTCTTCCACAACAAACAAAGATTTGCACATCCATCCCGGATTCATTTCTCATTCCTTATTCAAATGTTAGCTTTGCAGCAAAGATCCTTTTTTCATTTCCCTATTGCTACAATTACAGTATAGCTGGAATCACAAAGGCCTTTCTTCCAGATGTTACCTCTAAGAACTGCATGGTAACTGAAGGAACAGGAAGTTATTGGGGAGTGTCTGCGTGGTTGGTAAACTGCAAAATGATGGGGGGAACCATCGGCTCCTCATGCATGACTTAGGAAAAAGCCCTTGAACTGTCTGGGTCTAAAAATTGCTAACAATACTGCCATCTGGTCATGACTCCCAGACTATTGGAAATAGAGAGCTACAAACAGGGGGCTGACTGATGGTGAAAGGAGGAATGCCATGTATTGGGTAGTCCAAGAATCTGGAGGTCTTTCATCTCAAAAATACAAAAACAGGATACAAGCTTCTGCCCTACAGATAGGCTGTGTACACACTCTTGTTACTCTGCACCCATCACAGCCTTAGCAACAATCTATCCTAAATCTATCCTGTAATTTATTAGGAAACACTATGTTCCCCCCCCAAACAAGCTTAGATCCCATCTGAGAAAAACAACAGATTAGCTGCATTTTCAGCTGGTAATGCATACACAGTCGCGGTGTGCCTAACTTTGCAGGTCACCAGAGCCCACTCAGAACAAAAATGCATTCTTGAGAACCTGCTCACTGTTTTGCTCCCTAGGAGATGCATATTCTATTGGAATGGACTCTGGATTTTACAAAAAAAATCATCACAAACAAGGCTGCCAAGCCAAATCAGGCCGTGTTTAGCCAAGTTTATTTTGCTTTTATTGGTTAAAGCCACAGCAGCATCTACAGGTACAGAACAAGAAGTTGTGCATTACAGCACAATGCAGTGACCCACATAATAGGCTTTTGACAATTGTTTGCAAGCATCTTAACCCTCTAGCTCCACTAAGCAAACCAAACACTCTAGGTATAGTTGACAGGTTTTGATTATTACTGAGGTAATCCATTTTTACATTAGCTGGCCTAAAAGCAGCTGTAAGGATCACAGGTAGGTATTTTGGCCAGACAACAAAGCTAATCAAGATATAAATGTTTTGCTCTTCCTGACTCAGTAGGCAGAACGTACAACTGCCCCAAGCAGAAATCCTGAGAAGAATATATATGGGAACTGAAGGATCATATTGTCCCTTAAAATCCCAACCAATCACTTCATCTCTGCAGGAGAAGGCCCCTTGCACCTACCCATTGTCTCTCCCTTCCATAATACACCAGTCAGGTGCTGTCACTGGTGTCTGTTGAAGACCTTCCTTTTCCAGCACATTTTTAAGCAGAGATTCTTATCCTAATTAGTATCTATAATGGAGATTGATCAATCAATCCATCAATGATAGATAGATGCTTTCATTGTCAATCACTTCAGGGTATTTCATAGGAAGTCCCTTAGAACATTATTTACAACATTTTCAGGTTTCTTGTTCTCCCCTTTGGTCAACCACTTTATTGACGCAGTAGTTTTTTATATTCCAAAGGAAATGACTATAACGTGGCCTTCTCCAGACCAAAGAGCCTAACTACAGCCTATAGGTTCAAGACTGGCACTGCTTGGTGTCTTCTGGTGTGTTGCCAGGTCTTCACAATGCTCTTGCCCAGGGATGGTACTCACATGGCTGCAGCCTTATACAAATGCCCCATTGCCCTACTATCATGATGTTATCCATGCCACAAGCACAGGGCCAGGCAATGAGTTCCCAAGAAGTTGATCTGACTTAAATAACAACCATACACAGGCTCCAGACTCACCCCACTCTTACAAAATAATAATAATAATAATGGATTGTGCCACAGTGTCCTGTTGCATCCACTACAGGCAAAGAAGTGCAAGTTGGTAGAGCATGCGACTCTCAACCTGAGGTTTGTGGGTTCAAGCCCCACATTGGGCAAAAGATTCCTGCATTGCAAGGTTGGACTAGGTTCCTTCCAACTCTACATTTTATTATTCTATGGAACTAGATGAAGGTAAAGGGTTAAAATCTGCCTCTTTCTAGCAGATAGCAGCTGGGTGGATGTTCTTGTAAAATGTGGAAAATAAATATTATAAATAAAATACACATATAAAATCTGGAGGGAACCAAGCTGCAGCTTGTCTCCATAAGGTAGGGCAGCTGCTTCTTCTTCTTCTTTTTGGAGAATCTTGGCTTCAAAACATGAAGCTGCCTGCCATAGACCACATCAGATCCTTGGCCCATATAGTTCATTATTGCCTATTCTGACTGGCAGCACCACTCCAGGGGCAGAGCAATGGGAGGTCACTCCATCATGGGGATTTGAACCACCAACTTTCCAATCGGCAACCCCAAGAGGCTCAGTGGTTTGTCCCAGCTCCTGCCAACCCAGCAGTTCAAAAGCACTACTTTACTTTCTTTGCAGTTTGTGGCAAAGGTCTAGAATTACCTGATTCCAAAGAGAACTAACTTAGGTAGTATAGAAAACTGCTGCTCTTGTTTTACAGCTGTTAAGAGGACACCTGACACCACAAAGGCAAGATCCCAGAGGTGGCTGTATCCTTCATGAATCCAGTCTCAGGAACATATTCCTATTGTTTACTCACACAGCTGCACATTTCCAAGCATGTTTACTCAGAAACAAATCCCTCTGATTTCATTAGGATTTCTAGTGTTTGGGATTTACAGCCACTTAGATGAGAAGCTGCGCTGTTTTCTGGGTGTGGTCACCATTCAGCATCAGCGGTGAGAACCTTTGCTGAAATCTGTTCTCTGGGTGTGGTGAGATTCCTTTCCCTTATTACTCTCATCCCCCCCCCCCCAATCACAGCATGCGGGCTTTTAAAGGCACAATATCAACAGCTATCCTTCTTACCCACGTCTGGTCTCAAGTATACCTGCCTATACCTGCCTACTTAGGAGTAAACCCCAATGAGCGAAGGAGACTTACTCCCAGTGGTGTGCATAGGATTGCAACACATGCTATATTTGCGTTCAGGATCGCTGCCCCTCAACAGTCTTACTACTCTCGAGTTGAGATAAGCTCGTCAGCAGCAGCAGCCGGGGGAGGAGCCAGTCCCGTCCGGGAGTCCAGCTCCGGTTTTGCAAGTGTCCCTGGGAAAGCGGCGCTCCATTGGCTAGAGCGCGTTGTGCCTCCGCCAGGGCTCCGCTCCGCAGCTCGTGTACCACATTCGAGGGGGGGAGAGGCAGAGGGGAAAAGCGCGCCGGCTCTCTCGCTCTCGCTTCGCCTTCACGCAGGCAGCGCCGCGCTCAGGGGCGTGTGCCTCTGCGGGGCTGCCTCGCCTCGCCTCCAGTTGAGTCCCCGCGGCCGGAGTTGGGAAGAAGGATGCTGCGGGAGCCGGAGGCGCTTCCCCCCGTCCTCCCGCCTCTGCCATCTCCAGCTCCCTCAGACTTCTTGGCCAGACTATGAAATGACCATTCCTGCTCACCTCGCAGCAGCAGCAGTTCCCGCCGCCCGGACCCCGCTCTTGCCGCTCGCGCTTGGGGCGAAAGGGCGCCCGTCCTGCTTGAGGAGCAGCCCCAGCTGGGTCTACCGGCCAAGTCAAGGCGGCTGAGGGAAGAGAGTCGGCGAGGCTGGCGGGAGAAGCCCGTTTCGGAGTGGCTGCTTCTCCTTCCACCTCAGACGCGCGCGCGCCCCTCTGTGCCCAAGTGTGCCGCCTGCCTGAAGGCGCTGCTGCTGCCTCCGCCGCCGCCGCGCGCGCTTCCTCTCCTGAGGCGAAGCGAGGCAGCGCCTCTCTCTGAAGTCTCGGGCCACTTCGCCAACTGCTCGCGCTCCGCTTCGCCCTCAGGAAAAGTCGCGAGGGCGGCGCCGCTTCCAGGTGGGCCCGTGGCCGACGCAGCAGCCCATCACCGCGGAGAAAGTAGGGGCGGGAGGGTGGGCTTGGGGCACCGGCGAGCTGGACTTCGGCTTTGGGGTTTGGCTGCTTCCCCCAGCAGCAGCAGCAGCAGCAGCCATGGCGAAAGGGCTGGAAGCCGCCGCCGCCGCCCGCTACGGACTGGGACTGGGATACTTACTGCAAATGCTCGTGCTGCCCGCCTTGGCCATCCTGAGCGCCAGCAGCCCCGGCTCCGCCGCGCAAGGTAAGGCTGCCCTTCTTCGGCCAGGCGGCGCCTGCCTGCCTCCCTCTCTCGGCTCCTCAGAGTTCTTTCCCGGCCTGCCCAGGCTGGACTGAGTGGCGCTGCCTGCCTGTGCATCTTCCCCGCAGAACCCCGCAAAGGCGAGAGCGAGCGCTTTCCTCGCTCACCTCTCCACAGGTTAATGGATGCCAGCAGGGCCAGCTCGGGACGGGGGTGGGGAGGAGCACCTCTCTCATTAAGCGCTGTCGCTACTTCTACATTCCTCTGCCCAAGTGGCCCCGACACCTTTACTCGGTGTTCAGTGCCGACGAATCCAAAAGGGGACCCGTCTCCCGAGCCTTGGAACTGCCGCCTTCCAGGCGCCGCATGGGGCTGGGGGCTCCTGAGAGAGAGATGGATGTGTGGATGGATGTCTTCAGGCATCCCCGCGCGCACACACACCTTCGCCTCTTCCTCCTCCATCCACGCAGCTTCTGCAAGGGAGAAACTTACGAAATGAGGCTCTCCCCCCCCCCCTTTCCCCTCGCCAGGAGATGGGGAGCGAGAGGGACTCTCCCCTAATCCAGCTTGATCTCTAGGACTGGGGGGGACCGGACCCGCGATCTCCTCTGGTTGGAGCTGGAAAGTGTGTGTGTAGATCTATAGGTGAATGAGGGACAAGCTCGACCGCTTCGCTTTCTCGGGTGAGGCGTTGGAAACGCGAGTGGCGAAGGGAGTGTTGGAAGCGGCCCGGAGTGAAGCTGTGCTGCTACGCAGGCGCCTGTACTTCGCAGTTTAGGAGAGTAGGGTCAGGATGCCAGGCGGGGCATGTCCCCCGTGCCCTCGCCTCCCCTCGGCATCTCTGGGGAAGGAGAAAGGAAAGGGTTGTTGCCGGCCTTGCCAGTAGCACCCGGGGCTTTCGCTTCATGTGTCCCGGCATGTGTGTTGCTATGCAGCTATGTGTCTTTGCCATTACAAGAGAACCGCGGGAGTGTTCATGGTGAGTTCCGGCACCTCTTTTTCTAGAAAAACAGCACTGCAGAAAACCATTTGAAATCCCACACACCCTCAGCTGAATTGATCACAGCCAGAGGTACTCCTCTAGGTCCAACACATTTTCTTTGACTTCGCTAGGATGCGTCGCCTGCCTAGTTTTGTGCCACCTTCATAACTGGCAGGTTTGTTGTGGCAGAAGCCTATAAGGTGCCACAAGGCTGGCTCTCTGCCCATCACCTTCTTTCTCCGTCTCTCTGTGTTTGATCTGCTGAAACAGACTTAACAGGGCTACCCCTCTCGAATTTGACTTTCAGCAGGAGCACTTCAGAGAGAGTGAATCGCTTGCATGCCAGGGGCAGCTCTATAAACATGAGCCAAAGTGAGACAGCCACTTCAAGTGGCAGGTTTTGGCAGCCATGAAGGGTGGGAGGGCAGGAGAGTTGAGTGAGAGGCAGATCTGCCCCATGGGGTAGAATCCAGTGGGGAAGCATTCCTGGGCAAGCCCTATCAAAAGGAACAGGATCTGGACGCAATGCTTCCCTTCTCACAGATGCTATGCATTTCAATTGGGGACTTGTGAAGGAGAATTTCCTGATGGATTGTGTACCATATTACAACAGTAGTTGAAGGCACTATTTATGTTTTCCACCGTAGGCATAAAAAATGTCTGAGAGGCACCTCCAGAGCAAGTGACCTCTTGCTTAACGCTTCCAGCCCTCAGGGTTTGGGGAGATTTTTTTTTTTGCCCCATCCCAAATATTAGTATGTGGACAATGCTATTAGAAACAAACAAACCCACCTCCCACTTGAGTCAGAACGTTAAGCTTTGCTGAAATTCCTAGAGCAAAATGAACTTAAGTATTTGTGTATATACCAGGAGTGCACAGTACCCTGTTGATGTTCCTTTGCTGACATCCCCATGAAAAGGACCCTTTGCAAAGTTTGCAGTCTCTGGGCAGTATCAAAACTGGTTGGTTGGCTCAGCTCCTTTGAACCCCAGCACTTGAACAAAAAACATGAGGAGAGACAGACATCACACTTCTGCTGGACCTTTCAGGGGGAGCCAGTTTCCATGTGAAGGATTAGGCACCAGCAGAAGGGTGGCTTTTTAGGTTTAACAAACACGCTCTTCTGTTGTCTCCCCAGACAGACAGGTGCCAACTAACTTTATATGTATATAAATTGAATGCTGGTTTTCCTGATATAAGACTGAGGAAGCCAGAAGGAGAGACCCTCACCCCTGAATATTCACTGAACGAATTAATGAGAGAAGCTGATAAGGCTCCAACTCATGTTGAAGGGCTGCCACTGTCTTTATCTCATAACATCAAACAAACAAATAAAAGGGTTAATTGGGGAACAAAAGCAGGCTCCATAGAGATAGCCAAATGGGAAGATAATCTGATTAGTACTGGAAAGGGAGGGGGCAAGGCACTATGAATGGGACAATTAGTTGAATTGCTTAGTGCTTCTTCTTATATTAGCCATATCTGGCAGGCTAAGGTGCCTGGGAGTTCATCCTTCTTTCTCCTTTTTGCTTTGCTCAGCAGGAAAAGAGCTTTCCTGAAATGTTCGTCCATTGGTTTCTAACCCCCCTTGCCTGCCACCTCTTTCACTGCATGCCTAAAACATAATCTTTGCCCAAAGAATTTGCCTGTGTACATATAGAGTGTAGCACCATCATACAGAGATATATATCACTAGCTCGTTTTTTAAACTGAGAATAAATCCGCAGCCATTTTATTACTATTATTATAGCCTGAAGATGACTGTAAAATATCTCCTTCAGAATTATCTCTGTGTCCCCGGGAATGTTTTGCTACATTCTGACTAACCTTGCACTAGAGCATCAGGTCTCTACATTGTATTTGCCTTGGCTTCTACATCACAAGGCATTTCCTTTGCAAGATGCTTTAAGCGAGTGCCTTTTTGAACTTCCCTTGCCACACACCAGTTGGCTCAGTAACAAATGATGGAAAGAAGTTCCATACATGTGTTGAGCTATATGCCATATATACAATAACAACAAGCAGTCTCAGTAAAGCTAGCTGAGAAACCTGTTTTCATTGTTACCATGGTAAAAGGAGTGGAGTGGGTAAAAGAGACACACACCAGAAATTCACATTTTCAGTAACAGCTGAAAAAACATTGTGTGCATTAGAGGGCCCCACAGAAGACAACAAGGATAGGTGTTTGCCAGGACACCTGGAATATTGTCCAGTTAGGTTTCTTTGCATAGAGCACCCAATAAAGTAAGAACCAGAAACCTTTTCAGTGTGGGCGTATTTCCTCTTTCAGGTTCAGGGAATTCACAGGAATCCCCTCAAATCTTGGACATGCGGTTTGTAAAGCATTCCAATAAACTATATATAGAAGAATATATAGTTATATATATATATAACAAGAAGCCGAAAGCACCAGCCTGAAGATGACGAGTGAGACCTCGTCGAAACGTCGCCTAGACACCCCAACTTTTACACGGGAAGACACCCGAGGACACCAAAACCTGCATATATATATATATATATATATATATATGCTTTCGTAGATTTTCACGGGTACAGGAATGCAGGTTTTGGTGTCCTCGGGTGTCTTCCCGTGTAAAAGTTGGGGTGTCTAGGCGACGTTTCGACGAGGTCTCACTCGTCATCTTCAGGCTGGTGCTTTCGGCTTCTTGTTACTGGAACAGAGCAGGATCTCAGTGTTTGAGTTCCTATAAATACTGTTGAGGGGGTGTGGTGTATAGCCTCCAATGTTCTGGGCAGAGAGGAAGTTCCCAGGCTAGTGTGCCTTTTCTTCATTTTCTAATCCACACCTAATGACCCACCTAAGTGGTACTCAGGATATCACTCAAGAAATCACTCAAGATATCCCTCAAGTAATTAAGGAACAAAAGAAGAAAAGGCACACTAGCCTGGGAACTTCCTCTCTGCCCAGAACATTGGAGGCTATACACCACACCCCCTCAACAGTATTTATAGGAACTCAAACACTGAGATCCTGCTCTGTTCCAGTAACAAGAAGCCGAAAGCACCAGCCTGAAGATGACGAGTGAGACCTCGTCGAAACGTCGCCTAGACACCCCAACTTTTACACGGGAAGACACCCGAGGACACCAAAACCTGCATATATATATATATATATATATATATATATATATATATATATATATATATATGTTAAATGGAAAACAGTGACATCAATTATACAACATGCCTTTTTTGAACTTTTTTTTTAAAATATAAAACAATAACAACAACAACCCTACTGTATTAAAAACTTTTGTGGTCCAAAGAATTCCTGTGGGTGTTGGGAGTATGAAGGACTGCCACTTTTCGGGATCAATAAAGTCGCCACTGTAAGGATGACTATGAAGTTGCCGCTACTAGGTTTATTGTGCATGAAGATCTCTTGGATCACTTTATTTCTTATACTAAGAGACTATTTTGGGGTGATGTGGGTGAACTTAGAAGTCAGTGCTACTCTTCGATCTTTTTGAATGTGAAGAAAGAAGCTAAAAACATTTCCCTGTGTTCTGGATTGGACTGCTTTCTTAGAGATGAGCAAGACTGAAGATGGCAAAATAGCGCCCCCTCTGGAATCTACTGTCTGGTACAACTGCTTCACATTATTTCAGTTGCAGGTGCTGTGAAGCTCTGACAGAGTCAGAGGTACCGTTTCTCCTGTTGTCAAAGCTTTAATGTAGCCACCAAGACTGCTAGACTAACTTGGAAACTGCAGAGTCTTGAAATATATTAATGTTCCTTTCTACAGCATTTTATTCCCACATGTGCCTCCATTTGTGGTTAGTTTGTTTTAGGAGGAACCTGACATGCCCTTTTCTAACCCTCTTCTAATACCAGTATTGGATTCTAATAATAATAATAATAATAATAATAATAATAATAATAATAATAATAAAAAAAAAATATCGACCATGGAGCAGTACATTGCATACATAGAGCTGAATGTTATTTGCAATCATATGGTGGTGAGATAGCTGCCACTGGGTTGTGGGGTTCAGAGTCCAAAAGGTTTGTGAGGTCTGCATTATTTCATAGTAAGGCTGGTCCTTATTCAAGTGCCCTAAAATAAAGCTGTTCTCCTTTCTTTGTGTTAGCATTTCACATCTGGCTTATGATGTGTAAATAGTGGTGTTAACGATGCTCTGTGTAAACTTCTTGTTTTTCACATTCAGTAATTACAACTATAGTTAGGGTTGGCACAGGATTACCTGTAGAAAAGTTTCTGCAGCTGTAGGCAGAGGGAATTGCAGCAATGTCTGGATGTGGAAGACTTTTTGTTGTCCTCATCTGTGGAGAACATTCATGTAGTGGTTAGCTAACGTTAACGTTTTACACTTCACTCTCTCTTTCAATTATGCATGTTGCTTTTCCCGTGCAATTTTAATAATATTATGATTGTTAACTTCATATGTGCACATTCAATCTTAACTGTATATGGCATTCTGATTTCATTTAAACTGTGTAATGAATGAAAGAGGAGTCCTGCTCACTATACCTACTATAAGATATCCTGGAAATAGAATAGTGGATGTAATAAATACATAGCTGAAAACCATTGCAGAAAGAGGAGAATGAAGCATAGCCATTGGAACTCTTAGCAGGTGGTCATGAAGCTTTCTCTTTTCCTGACTTTCTCTTAGTCACAAATATGTGAGAGCAGATACCAACTGAGAAAGCATTAAAGCAAAGGCTGAACAAAAATTCCTGACACTTTCTTTTTAATTATTTGACCAAGATAGTGTAATGGACCATAGGAGATTGATATTTTTGCTACAAATTTGGATGGTTCACAGGTTCCCCTGCTCCTTCAACTGATATAATGATGCATGTTGCCCTATGCAGATGTTTACAGAGAGTATCAAGGGAGGGATTGTAGTCATGGTCGCACAGCCCATCCCACTAATGGGCCCAGTATTATACTGATCATAATATCTACACAGAGACCTGCACAGGATAGGACCCTGTGCACATAGAACTCTGTGCAGACACTATGGTCAATGAATAGTATTTCCAAAATGTGGCTTCCCAGATGTTGTTAGACTACAACACTCTTCATCGTCTGTCAGTGAAGCTGGAGGTCAGGAACAATGAGGGTTGGAATTACACAACATCTGAGGATCAAAGTCTGAGAAGGGGTAGTATGGGGTGCAGGGGCGGTGTTACTGGATCCACAATCTTCTCTCTCCTCTTTAGCTGAATTTTGCACCACAATTCTTTTTTCTGGCTTAAAAAAAACTCCCTAAAGCTTATGGCGACACTCTTGACTCCATAGTGCACTGCACTATGAGAATTAGACAGCCAGTCTCATGAGAACTCGTATTTCAAACCTGGCTTTGCTTTTGTAGGATCCAAACCCAATTAAATGAACGATTTAAACGAAAACTTCTTCTAGTTTTTCCATTTTAGTAAGTAAAGTGGGTCTTTTCTTTTGTCTCAAAAAACTGTACACCCTGGAATGATTTTCATAATTATCAAGCATTTTGCCTTGTTCCTTCTCTTGATCTTTTGAAGTAGGGCATGGATGCCTTGGGCAATTCTGGAGCCCTCTCCTTTCTCTTTCCACTACAACTTGGAAAACAAATTCACTAATTGAGAAATTGATGGATTTATTTTTTTAGCCCTCTCCCTAGAGAGATGTGCTGCTCAGCATACGAATAAACCACCGAGGATAAAGCATTAAGAAGAACTATGTTTATAATTAACTGGGAAAATAATTATAGTTTTCTATTGTATTACTAATCTTTATTTTAACATCTCAGGCTGTGTGCATATTTGATTTCTTCAAGCTGCCAAGATTTCTTGTGATATTTCTTGGGGAGAAGTTGTTAGGTGTGAGCTACAACTTACGGGCCTTGGAGTGCTGTATTCGCTTTCATAGGGCTTAGCCATGGAGTCACAGAAATGAACAATGCAGTTATATATATAATAATATCTATACAGTACTTTATAAGTTCAGGGTAACTTACAGTGACTTGCAGTAATATACATGAAAAGTAAAAGCTACAGAACGTAATAAAATAAAACCATAATGTCAGATTAAGAAAAGCAGAGCCAGCTGTTACCCATCCCTTATGATGAAATTTCCGTAAGACTTTCTTAAAGAGAAATGACTTGGGCTGCACTCCTGCATACAAATCACCTGCATAAATCCCATAGACCTCAGTGGGATTTACGCAGGCTAATTGTGTGCACTGTTGCATCTTTAGGACATACTTCTAGTAATATGTGGACATGGGAGAATAGAGCTATTTTGAAAACTATTATGACAGCAGGTAATCTAGCAGACCAGGCAAGCTGTTTTCCCCTTTAGTACTCTATTTGCTATAAAGCAGGATGATCAGCTGCAGGAAACACATTCATAACATCTCAAACTGTACATGTACTTCCTGCTTGCCAGCACTATGATTGTATAGGACTTTGGCCATAAACTGGCTTCTAAACGCAAGCAGGGGAGTGCTGTGATAATTCTCCCTAGGAAAGTAATTCTATAAAATGGGCCCACCACTGTGAAGTTCCTATTCCCTGTATGTTTGCTAATAATGCTTCATAAGAGATTAAAACTTGGAGCAAGGCCATGGTGGTAATAGGGAACAGGATACCTTATTTCTGGATAGGATTCTCCCTAAACAGTGCTTTGCATTTTGTATGATCACTTCTTCGCTGTGACCCCAGAGCTGCGTGTGTATTCAAGGTTGCAGTGCAAAGAATATAGATTCTAGCACTGGAAATCAAAGGAGTGGAGAGAAGCAGAGAAAGACCAGACAGTATACTACTCGAAAAGCTTTTTTTAACTGGGGAAAGAACCAGATGAAGAAGGATGGAAAGTGACATACTACACCCCTGAGCTATAGGAAATCTTTAGGTCCGTTCTCATTTGTAGGTGTCTTGTGATGCCCTTCTTTTTTTAATAAATAAATAACCCTGCATAGCATGCTCTTTCTTTCTCTCACCCAAAGCTGTATCGCAGGAGACTGGTGTTAGCCGGTCCAGATCTGTGAACGCTCAACTACTTTATTTAGTGAAACAATAAAATAGCAGTCCAGATTTCAGATAACTACCAGACTAAACCCCACATATCAGGTTGAAGTAGGCAAAATGCCCTTATCGACTAAACTTCCCTTACTTTGATATATCATCTCTGCATTTAGCTTGCTATGAACTGATTATTGAACATTTCTGGCTTATGCCTTTAATTATGCATTCTGAAAATTTCTACTGGTGTCAGGTACTGCAACCCTTCTCCTCGTGGCACAGCATTCAGGTCCCCTGGTGACACACACAGCACTGACAGATTTATATGCTGAGGATGATGGTGAAAGAGTTGGGTTTGAAAGTAGAGGTCAAAGGTTATGCATATTACACAGATTTTGTTTCATTTGTTCCATGTGTGTATGCTGGCGACTATATTGTTAAAAGTTACCAAGTTCCACCCCCCTCAAAAGAACCTATAATTAAATTAAAGTGATAATTCTGAAAGAGGAGAATAAAAGGAGCCATATGTGCAGATATTTTCTCTAACTCACTGTATTAGCAACAGCAGCAGTTTGAAAATGCTTGGTGTGGAAAAAGTGAAATATAATATGAGAATACGCCAACCTTCTGGGGATACGCTTTTTAATTAAGCACCTAAATGAATCCTGTTGCCGAAAGAGAGAAGGAGAGAGGGAGGTTGGAGTGAAAAAAAGGACTTAATTATCTTGATGCATCAGTGAACCAGTTCTATTTGATATGTTGGCTGTAACTATTTGTATTTGTTAAAGAAGTGCTGAGTAGGATTTGCCTGTAAACCAGTTTGCAACATTTCTCTCTCTCTCTCTCATATTCTGAGCTCATGCACTTGATGGATTCAACAACCTTAATAATTTGGAACCTGTCTGCCACCTTCACTTTCATCTTATTGCACTGGTAGCCACACATCATGATCAAAGCTGTCCACTGGGGTTCCTTGCAGTGCAGAATGCAAACTTCAGCAAGACAATGGAAACGATATCTTGTGTGTAGGTGTATAATGATATATAATTTGTGTGTGTGTGTGTGTTCAATACACCTCATAATTATGTAAAACTCTATCCACTAATACCTGATTTAAACAGTTAAGAAAACATGAAAGTTATAAAGTACAGTCAGTTTTTAGTTCTTTTCCACATGGATAGTGTTTATATGCATTTTTGTTATAAGAGTATAATCAGTGGTCCAGTTTGGACATAATGAAAAACCATGGTTACCTACTCTGTGAGCATACATCTTCCAGTTGGGAACTGTTGATTAAATTTTCAGGAAGAGAATGTATTTGAAGTAAAACCAAAAATGTTAGGAGCTTAATAGGAAGCATATCAGTTCCATGGCCAAGCTACCAAACAGACAGAACAGGGATATTATAGTTAGGGTTTTTTTGTGACAGACAGTACTCATCAATACAGCACCTCTTTTTGTGGCTTGCAGAAACTCTTTTGTGCTGGCACCCATGACACTTTTATTAATATATGAGTACCAGCACTCCATCTTTTTACCAGAAGAAATGCCAATTGATGTAATTAAAATGTCAGAATTTTTCAACTTGTTGATTTGTGTTTGGAAATTACTCAACATGGAATTGCCATATATAATGTAAGCTAAAGCCATGATTTGGACATTACTTTTGTATATTTCTTTTAGATATATATTGCATCTTTAGCTTTCAAGAGAATATGGGACAGAAACCAGTTTGGCATATGAAAAAATATGCCTAATTGTCTTCAATGGATCTTAATTGGAGGGTGCTGAGGATTGACCAATCTTCCCAGAAATAATTCCCATTGAATTTAATGGTTTTCTTTGCTTTGGAAGCATGCTTAGGTAATTGGAAAAATGAAATGGATGACTACTCATCTTTTACTGTCACCTCACTCCTATTAATTCACTGTAAATCCAGTTAATCAAGAATATGTTCTTGCTCCAGCCTCATCTAAAATTATCTTGAGTTGCTTAGGGCTGTTGCTGTATTTCTGCATATCCCCCTCCATTCATCATTGTAATGATGGCTGATGTTCATGGTAGATATAAGTCCCAAATCAAAAGTAAGGCATTTAGAAAATGCCTTCAGAATCCTGTGCAGCATTCTAACTACTTTTGAGACATCAATGAATTGTTGCTGAACATCACATTCCAAAACAAACACTAGCTGTGCTAGGTTTTTTTTTATTATATCCGATTAGTAGGTATACTTTAGTTCATCCATAAAAACATGATCATGGAGAGAGAGAAAAGGAAATGTATTTCTTTGTCTATGTAGTTTTTAGCCACCCAGTGGAGATGTTAAAATTTAGCAGGCAATCTTGACATCAGAGCTGATAGAACAGCAATGCCATTGATGGTCACTTGTGTTAGCATGTTTCTTTTAAAATATTTAATATGCCGCTTTTCCAGGGGAAGCCCGTCCAAAGCAGCTTACAACAGTAAAAGTGACAATTATAAAAATCGGTCAATTACTAAAACAAAAACAGATCCACAAGAATAAAACAGAGTCAGAACTTGAGCAACATACAAATATTATAGCCTCTATGTGACAAGGAGGACAAAAAAAAAAAATACTAAGGGGAGGCCAATAAAATAAAATGAGTTTTTAAGGCCTTCTGAAATGCCCAACGTGTAACTGCCCACCACAACTCTATTGGGAGGGGTTCCAGAGATGCTGAAGCAGCATAGCAGAGGCTACGGTTGCACACTTCACAGACCTATGAGTGGCTGTACCAGGACTGAGCCTCTGAGTGTGGGAGCAGAATGCCTGGGCCCAAGACATTTAAGGCTTTAAACATTAACACCAGCATTTTCAATTGAGCCTGGAACTGTACTGGATGATATTGAATGAAGCTGACTACTATGCCACTATCAGGAATCTAGTATAGCAGCATATTGAGCCTGCTGAAATTTACAAACTGGCTTTAAAGGCAGTCACACTTTGAGTACCTTACAGTATTCTAGTCTAGCTTTGGTTAGAGCATGAGTCATTGTGGTTAGCCTCCCCTTTTCAGAAAGGACTGCAGCCGATAAAATGAACTCTTGACTGCTGGTGCTAGTCATTTCCTCAGAGTCCTGCCTTTAGGCTCTACGTTCTGTGATGAAACATTTTAAGCACTTTAGGCTACAGTTCTATACCTACTTACCTTGGAGTGAACCTCCTAGAACTCCATACCCTCCAACATTTCTCTGATGAAAACAGGCACGTCCTATTCCATAATGATGATTTTATTATTTATCTGGCTGTGTTACCCCAGCTATCCAGCTTCCAACATATATAAAAACCTAACAAAACATTAAAAATTGAAAACCTTCCTTATAGAGGGCTGCCTTCAGTTGTCTTCTAAAGGTTGTATGGTTACTTATTTCCTTGGATTGGGGGCCGCATAACTCCATACCCTCCAACATTTCTCTGATGAAAATAGGGACGTCCTAAGGAAAAGTGGGACATTCTAGAATAAAATCAGAAACCAGGGCGGCTTCAGTAAATCCGGGACGGTCCCTGGAAAATAGGGACACTTGGAGGGTCTGGAACTCAGTGGAGTTTACTTCTGAGTAGATGTGAATAGGGTTTTGCTGTCAAAGGCCAAGTTAGGGATCAAGTGTGAAGAATAAAAGAGACAGGCAGTTCCTTTTCCTGTATGGAGTCATAGTTCAGGACTAACTGCTTTCAAGGCCTCAAAAAGAACACAAATGCGGGAAGTGATTTATTGCAAGTACTCCACAGAGCTCCCAGTCTCACGTTAAGACACCACTTGAGCTCATTCTATCATAATATTGTTAAACAGGCAATCTTAAGGAAATGATATTAAGCCTCTGCGGTGCAAATTTTATCTAAGCAATGACTTAATTTGCAGCATTTTGCAATTAATGTGCTGAAAGTGTAGGAAGACAGAAACAAACAAACAAACAGAAACAAGGGTAAGCAGGGAAATGTCAAACTCATATCAACATAGTTCTTTGACCTCTCAGTTCTACAGATGCTTCATTTCAATGTGACATTTTTAAATAATGTTTATAAGCAGTGTGCTTATGTATTTTAAAAAGGAATGTAGCTAGCTATCCATCTAACATTTGTTCTATGACTCTTTGCCATATCATAGTACACAAAAAATGGAAATTTAGACAACTAAATTATGCAAGAATAATGATAAGTTTGATTTGTGACAAGATTAGATATGAGAATGCATAGAAGCTTGAGGGAATTATTTTTCACCAGCTTTACCAAAACTTTAATTTACTGCACTTAACCTTTTATGGATGTTTTGCCCAAGCTAAATGTGCTGACTCTTGGGAAGCAAGTAAGGAAAGCCCTAGATTAAATGTGTCCGTACTTCACCGCTTGTTAATTGCTGTCTCATTTCTCAATCTTAAGGTAACTTTAAGATTCTGAAATAGTGTGTCAATCTGCCAACTTTGTAGCTTTGTACCCACAGTATTCATTAACACAGATTATGTAAATCATAATTGCCTAAAACAGGCTGATCGCTGCAACTCTGAGTTTCTGCTCTGTGTGACATTAAATGTATATTTGCATTTAATATGCATAGTGTTTTTTAAATGCAAATAGGAGCCACTGAGGGGGCTGGTTATTATCAGGATCATAGCAGGTGAGAAGGAAAATTTAACCCATTCCTCCTCTGCTACAGCCTCAAAGATAATCATTCCTTTGAAATTACTATTTGCATTGGGAGAAACCAGTAGCAACATCACATCCAACTTGACCTTAAGTAGCTCATCCTTGAAGCAAACCTATAAACCTATTTACTCTGAGGTTAATCTATCAGTGCTCAGTGGGACTTTTGCTCTAGTCACTGTGCCTTAAAGTATTTTCATAGTGAGAAGCAGGTCCAGAGATGGTTATAAACTGTGTAAATTATGACACTCTCATATACTAGACCTGCATGCAACAGAAATTTGAGCCTTGCCAGCATGCCATTATGAAATTAGTCATGGCATTGGTATCTGTATGAGCAGGGCTTAGAATGAACTACTTTATGGATCTACGTGAGATAAATTACGGGAGAGCATTACAAAGTTCACACAGAAATATAAACAACGTTCCTTTCAACTTGCTTGTGGAAACAACGCAGAGGTTATTAAGAAGAAAAAGGATAACGACAAGGAGATGGGAAGATGGGACTGTGAATATCAAAGCAGCAGAAATATAAGATGATTGGACCCCTACCAAATTCAAAGCATGGGTACCCCCCACAAAAAAAATAAAATTTGGTTGAATATTTGGACTCTGTGATATGTATTGGTATAATTTGGAATAATTAATTAATATGATATGATTGGTTTGGTAAATGGAAATATAATAAAAAAATTTTTTTAAAAAAGAATGAACTACTTTAAAGCTGTAAGTGGGTAGCATCCAACAGAATAGTAGACCTACTGAAATTGTTGACTCTAGTTCATTGATTCCAGGGGTTCATATTGCGTGCTAGAGGGATCTGATCCACACATTCCAAGCACAACCAGTTGGAACTGCAGTTGGAACTGCAAGGTAGTTTTGGTCTCTTGGAGAGCTTTCCCCTCCCCTCCACTTTTGACAGATTTCCTGCACAGATTGGTACAAAATTGAGCTGCCTTTTAAAAATATACCAGCCAGCTTTATGAAGTCCAACTTGTTCAGTACTCATTCATGCCATATCTGTCACCATAGCTGTCTGGGGTAACAAGGTAATTAAAGCCTAAGGACAAAGCCGTATTTCATTATTCAGAAAGAAGGGCCCGTCTAATGAATCCAATTTGCTTAAAATTGTGTCAGGAACATTAGCCCAGATTCTAATCTCACTAGATAACTTATCTCTCTGTTGGATCTTTTATTCAGTCCTCATTATGGCATTCCCCCCCTCCAACATTATTCTTCTGACCTGCTTTTATCGGCACCATTCCTGAAAATTGTCCCCTTGCTTCCTTTTAGCTTTCAGTCTGTGAAAACATTGGATTCATTCCCCTTGCCACCTCTATGGATGTGGTATGCTTTTAATCTTTATACTGCTTACTTGATATGCAAGTGTAAAATTATAAAAAAATAACATAATTAAAATACACAGTTTCATCAAAACATGTAAACACCCATAATGAAGTGTACAATAAAACAAACCCATTTAAACAGTTAAAGCAATTAGATCAGGAAGTTGAAGTCAAGAGACCAGGGGCATGGTTGTCTAAACAGATATATCTTCAGGAGCCGGTGGAGTACCAGTTCTGATGGAGCCTCTCATATTTCATCAGAGATAGCAATTCACAAGACAGCTGTTACCCTTGAAAAGAGTTGCCTCCGTGTTACCACAAGCCAATAATCACCATACCGTAAGAAAACTTATCTTTTAAGATAGAATGTTTAACACAGAATGTTAATAGACCTTGCAGGTCATGGCAGACCTGCAAGGCTAGATGCAGAGTTGGCATCCTTGACAGATGGCTGTCGGCCTCTCCTTAAATATCTACAGTGAAGAAGAGCCTTCCACTTCCTGAGCCAGTCTGTTGCTTACCTTAAGAAGTTTCTCTTAATGTTTAACATAAATCTGTTTCCATGCACATTCCAACCAAGAAATCCGGGGCAAAAAAAGAGTGGATCCTGCTGTACATGCTGTGTTGTGACATCACTAAACAGCATTAGTTGAAAAGTTGACATGTAGTTGTAGAATGGCCCAGGGGAGGATTACAGCAGGATAAAATTCATGAAGTGTGGCTGCCCTTTTTGTGTATATAAATAATCATAAAGAAGAAATGCATCCCCTGACTTTCCAGTACTCTTTTTGGAGGAATACATTTGTATAATTTATAATATTCTCTGCGTTTTGTTGTGACTATGTTACATTGATGTCAAAATTGATTGTATTCTTTGCAGACCTGACCCAAATACAAAAAAATCTCAATAAAATTTATATATATATATTCATGTTTAGCAAGTGTGATCCCAATTCAGTAGGATTCCATCAGGCAGCAGCTGATTTCCCCTTTTAGTCCGTTTTCTCAAAGCAAAGTGAGTTTATTGCTAAGAGGTTGAAATGTTAAGCTATGTGGATTACCAGCAAATCCTGCGAGAAAAGACCCAAATTTGAATTTACCTTGGATTCTCCCTTGGGTGCAGACTCTAAAAGTCCGAGAAACCTAATTGTGCTTCTTATATCCAAGGAATTTGTGTGTGTGTTCTTATTAAGGGGAATTTCATTTATTCTGAGGGAAGTCTTCATTTATTTTTTTGTTGTGTGTTCTGCACACAAGAAAACAGAGCATGAACAATCTGTAAGTATATTTGGAAGAATTTGGCTTCAAGGGTGGTGTTTCTCTTCCCCACCCCAAAAGAGAATCAGTGTGGTGTGGTAGTTAGGGTTATACTGCGGTCTTGGAGATGAGGGTAATTATCCCACTCAGCCCTGAAGGCCACCTGCCTAGCAGATTTGGGGGGCCTTTGGTGGGCTGGAAAGTGGAAGACCATTGTGCATGTACTGTAGATTTCCATGCACAGGCAGTTGAGTATCATTGGATGTCACCCACAGAGTTTCTCTCTTATAGGTGTGTACACACATCTGGAAACTCTGATTTAATTAGGGTGTAGCACAGATGTATTTTCTAATAATAGTGTTTTAAGTGCAATGTGCAGAGTTACCCTTCATGTAGAATGCAGCAGTGCCATTTTTGTATTACATATTCATCAATGGGGATAACTGTTTTTGATTTGTCTGCTTCGTCTTGCAATGTTATTTTAAAGGTCCTTATTTTTTCAGAACAAAACAAATCCTTACATACTTCTGAGTAGTGATCACTAGTTCAGTGAAGCTCTCCAACTATGTGTGTGTGTGTGTGTGTGTGTGGTAAATGTTCACTTATTTCCTTCCTCTGCAATAATTTTTGCGGGATGAAATATCCGGATGTGATGTGTGTGTCTCTTGAATGTGCATTTATAAGAGATCACAGGATAAATGGACTTCAAATAACTAAAACTGAGTGATACACCACAAACCCCTCATCTGGTGTATCTCACAGCTGAGTTTTGTCTAAGTAATTTTGCCTTAATTGCACAAGTTTTCTACAGAGACCTTAAACATTAGTTGGACCACATCTTGTTCTCATCTTGGGAAGAGTCAGACCACTGTTTTTTCTCAGGAAAGGAACCTTATGATGGAGATCTGTGTAACACTGTTTTCTTGAGTGAGGTTATATGGAGTCTCTTGGCTCTTTGCCTTTTATAAATTTGCTAAACCCCTGGCCCCAATCGCAATGTGTATTTTGACAATTGTAAGGTTGGACTGAGGTTAATGAGTTGGTTCTACAGATAACATCAGATTCCACAGACGTCAAGTTTGTTTTGCATTCAGTGACAGTCATTAAATCAAAGGAAGGAGCCTTCTTAAAAGAAACACACTTGAGGAAAAGAGGTTTAAAAAAATAAAAATGGTGTATTCCTGCTAATAGCCACTCACTGCATATAACCCCACTGACATTAAAAGTCCATTAGCTAAGCCCAGTTTAAACAGCAGCTGATGCTATGTCAGCTAAATGTACATTGGAATTTTCACATAATGCACAAATGGGACATCTGTAATTTTTCTAAAACAATGTACATTATAGGAAATCAAAAATCATCTGGTAGAAGTAGATATGTAAGAGCAAAGTACCTGTAATCAGCCAAACCAATAAAAAGCAGAAGAAAGCAGAGATGTAACTAAAAAGACCTCAAAGTTAATGAAAGCCAAGCTCATCTGACAGTGCAGCCTTGTCTCTTCAAATGTGTGTCTCATTGAATTGCATTAGTCTTATTTTCAGGTAAACGTGTGTGAGAATAAAGCTCAGTTGTTTGGGGAGAAGTGTACTGGGAACTTTCAATAACATGTAAAGTCTTTGTATGTAATTTTTCACAATCACAGTGTGTGAGAGTGTGTGCATCATTGGTGTTTATGGCTGCATGTGGTTACTCACATTGCATGAATTTATTTATACACTGTCATTAGCAGAGGTGGCATATGTGACAACATAAGCAAAAATACAGGCCCCACCTCGAAGACAGTAAGGATCTTCTAGTTTTGCAGTAGGGCAAGATCATCTCTGGCAGGAAAACATCTGCCCTGTGGACTAATGCCAGTTGGCCTCTAAGACTAAGACTTCTGGGTGGGGCCAGATAAATTATGTGGGTAGCAGTGTCCCCGGTGACAGCAGAGACACAAAAGGAGCCCCCCTCCCCTTTGGGAGGGGGAGTGCAAGGGGCAAGGACCCACCTTCGGATATTTTAGCCAACAGATTTATTTCTAATGGGTTGGGAACTCTTTGTGGTTTTGTTTCTTGGTGGCTTGATGAGCAGTGATGGGGTTTTTTTTGTTTTTTTTTTGCTTAGGCAGGTAGAAGATGAGAAAAGTGAGTTTTCTGGTGGTGGATTGTTTGTGGGCCCAATGGGGTAAACTGAGGTTTGGATAGTTGAACAGATAACTGAAGTCTCTGCCATGTTCTGACTATTCTTCCAACCAAATATTTGTTGTCTTGTCCTTGAGTCTCTGCTTGTAGATGCCAGGTCAGTCTATAATAAATTCTCCGTAATCCATTATTTAATCATGGATTAAGCTGCTGATCCAGTCTGTATAACCAAGACCTGGGTGGGGAAGCAGGTGGAGGGTTAGTCTTTACCAGCTCTGCCTACCCAGGTATTTGGTTCAGCACAAGAGTCCACATTTAAGACTGGGCTACTATGGTCTACAAAGATACCGTATTCCTCTACAGGTTTCCTATTCATCTAGGTGTCAGTTTATTGGGCCAGCGGCATAGATTCACAGGCTTTCCACAGTTCAAAACATACTCAAGTCAGCTTACAAAATGTAAAAGATACATAACTATGACATAACAAAAGTAGTTATAAACAATAAATGAAACTTTAAAAAACACACAACCCAAACAAGCAACTTCCACATAAATCACAAGATCTAAAATAAACTTAAAAAGTAACAACCTCCCAACAACAAAACCCCTAAACAATATCCCAACCCAAGAGTCTGTTCAGCAGCCTCAGCTTTTGTAGCTGGAGTCAGTCATGGCCTGGGCCTCCCAGGCCAAGTGGAAAAATACAGGGAGCAGGTCTTCCAGGACCCACAGCCAAGATGGTTACACAGCTGGTACCAGAACTTTTTCCTTTCAAGGGTTGGTGACCACATTTTCCATGGCCTGTGCCACTGGCGGCTGATGAACTGCAGGTTGGCTCACTGTGATTTGTACAGCCTAGGTTCAAGCGGAGGAGGGGATGCATTGAAGTCTTTGGGGGAAATTGCCTGCACAAGGTAGAAGCAAAATGTATTTTAATGCACAGTGAGTTTTTTTCCTTCAATGTAGGCATGTTTAGAGATAGATGCATATCTTTTAAGCACGTCAGTTAGTAAGAACCTGAAATTCTTCATACCCCATGCTGTGCACATGTGTGCCTCTGTTAAAACTAGCTTAAATTGCAGCACTCTTCGGGCAATAAATATCCAGACCTGCTGAAGCAGATGTTCTTGGAGAAATATATTTTGAAAACATTCATCACATAATTGAAATGCAAAAAAATGGAAATCATAAGTGACAGTGCATTAAAAAAAGAATTGTATTCTTTACAGAGCTCTGCTGTTCATGCTGAAAACCAAGCAGTGAACTACAAGCTCTTAACCCAGAGATCAGAAGCTCCTAAAATACAAACAGCTTAATGCCCAAATGCTGCTGGCATCCAACCCCATTTTGATAGGTTATTATTTTAAAGTGTCTTGTGAAAATAGTCATTGTGCTGTTTCTGTAATGCCATTGTGGAGACAGAGGGTTTTTTGGTAAGCTAATGTGCAAGCTGGGATTGGAATAGAGCAGTAATTAATCACTTTTCTGTCACACTTATAACTACTATGAAATATTACTATGACCTCCTTCTCCCACTTCTATTACCAGTCCATTAGCAAAAACCTGTGCAAGTATCAACAAGTGTTCCTAAGTGTATGACTAGTGGATACATAATCATTACGAAAGATTAATGCCTATGTGGTTGTTTGCTTTTTAGAACACCATCTACCCCATTTCAGTTTGGAATAGCCTTATTCTTTGCAAAGTTTTTCAGAGAATTTGTGGAAAGAGCTTGGGCTTACTTTAGAGCCTAGAAGCGCTGCCAAACATTAGTTCCTGGGTATCCTGTATTATGGGATACAAGAATAACTAATTCTTTACAATATGTGCAGGACCCTTTAACATTCGCCCACTTGCCTCCAATCATCTTTTGGCTTCAAACCACTAGTCATATGCAAGCCTTCCAATATGTTAACATTCTGTTTCTAACAATTCCCCCTATTAAATTAAAATGTTTCATTTGTTGACAAAATTATATATGTGGGTATTTATGAGCTGTGAGAACTATAGAATTGAATTAATGTTTAGAACTAAGAACGCTGTGCAGATGGAAGCTGTAAAGATAATGCAAAATTGGTTGTGACAATGGCTGCATACTACAGACCTTGTATATTCAGCAAACCATCAAAACCCAGAGAAGGTTTGTAGCTCAGTGGTAGAGCATATGTTTAGCATGCTGAAGATATCTGGGGTCTTTATGCAGGGCTGGGAGAGGCTCCTATATGAAACCCTGGAGAATCACCGCTAGTTAGTATTGAAGAGAATGAACCATATGGACTAATGCTTGGATGGTATAAGGCAGCTCCCTATGTTCCTATTGAATGCCTGGTAGATGAATATAAGATAATACATCTAATCCAGGGGTCAGCAAACTAAGGCTCGTTAATCCAGCCTGTGGACCTTGAGGACCCTGCTGCCTGCTCAGTCAGTCCCAGCGCTAAACAGGTGCGGCGCGGGGGCTGACTTCTTGTGATGCTGGCACGGCTTCGGATTGGCCACAGGAAGCTCCTGCAGCCAATCCGAAGCTGCGAACGCCTCTGGGCCCTTTCCTTCCTGCTTGGCCACGTATGGCCAAGAGCCGAGTGGGAGGAAGCAGCAGTGGTGGGGCAGTTGCCTCTGCCACCCAGGCCAGCGGCCAGGGCTCTGCGCCCTGCAGACCCCTGGCCGAGGCAGAGGATGACGACTACACGGCCGAAGACTAGGTGGCATCGGCAGCTGTGGTGTGAGTGGTGGCAGTCCTTTCCGAACGGGGTTGCTTTCGGGAGAGGGTGGGTCCGCCCCCCCACAAGGTCTGAGGGACAGTGGACCGGCCCCCTCCTGAAAAAGTTTGCTGGCCCCTGATCTAATCCATTCTCTCAATGAATGGTGGAGTAATAGTTGAAAGAGTAAATATTTATGCAAGCTTTACCTACAAACATTTACTCTCTGACGTTGCACATATTATATGGTGCATGCTTGTGGAGATTCATGAACATCTGCTAATTTAGATACTACATTGACTGTGTAGGAAAGGAGTAGGGATAGGATTCATGCATGTGTTCAGTAGCACTCAATGCACCCACTTCCACACTTTTAGACTAGCGCAGCTAGTTTAAGTTCTCTATAACTTTGTAAGTTTTTAAGCGTTTGTCAACAGAAACTGTGCAAAAGCTGCTGCTCTCGTGGTGAGAACATGCATGCGCCAAGTTGTGTAGTGGGCTGAAAAAGAAACTAGTCATTTGAGACAGGTGCAAGAATAGTTTTCTGAGTGAAGGAGATACAGAGCAAATATTCAAGGAGTGGAGACTACTTAAGGAGCATTATATGTATCTATAAAAGACAAAAGATAGGAAAGTGACAGATTATGTCACAACAGGTGAGAAAATAACACATTAGTGCTTAGTGTGCAAACAGAACTTTTGGTAAAGTTTTAAAAAATTAGATTCTTGTGTAGAAGAAAGTTGGATGTTTATTCCTATCACATAGGTTAATACCATTTTTATGTTCATTTTGTTCAGCCTGCATTATGAAAGCAATCTTGGTTTATTTGTGGAAAGAAGCAGTTCAGTATTAATGGCAGAATGCATTGTGCTGCTTATTTTCAAAAGCCTTAAGTAACCATGTAAGAATGGTTGCTGCAAAACAAAATCTGATAACACGCATTGTTGTGAGTTTTGGGGGTGGGTTTAGCCTGCAAGATGCCTGAGCCTCTTGTAATTCACAGGGTCCTAGATCCAGCAAGGGTTAAAGTCTACTGGAGGATTCAAATGTTGAATATCCAGGCCAGCTTCTTGGTGAGTTAATGGGCCCAAGTTGGTATAACAAAGGAGGTTTGTTCTGGGCCAGAGGACACATGGCTGGGCCACCTTCCTTACCTGGCTAGTAGTGAGAAAGATGGAAGCTGGGCTAAAAGAAGGCTGCTGGCAGCAGCCAGAGAGACAGAGCCATGCTTGATTCTGCTTCAATCTGAGACTGTGACTATGGGAAAATCAATGGGGGGGTGTTAATGCTGTGAGCCCCTCAATCGTAGGCTTAGGTTGTATATACATGTAAATAAACCATATACCATAAAGATGTCACACTTTCTGCTGCCCTTCGTTCTCTCATTCATTTAACATAAGATAACACTACTTTAGCCCCCCCCCCCCGTTGTTGTTTTTTTTGGTAGTTTAAAGATATATCTTAACAGGTTAAAGAGATATCTCTAATAACCAAATGAGGCAAAATCAGGTTCATGGCCTCTCTTTGGTTACGTTTTACTTCAGACTAGCTGACTATATAATCAATCCAGTTGTTAGAAAGTGGTTGACTATGTACTGGCTGTTGACTGGCAGTTCTAACTGGTATCTCACCACGATGGACTTTCAACCACAACCACACATCTGCCTCTTATCCAAAACATGGGAAGTTAAGGACATAGGGTTGAATAAGAGGATAATTCCTGTTCAACCAACACTGCCTCCTTTTGCTCCTTTTTCTCAACTCCTGGAAATCTCCAAAATGGCTCCTCCATATTTACCAGTGAAATTTGTGGAAATGTTGTGTCAGTACTGACCATTGCAGATGTGGTTGTATGCATAACACGGGAAGTTACCACATGATAAATGGTCAGCTGCATCCACCCTCTGTGACGGGAGATGACAGAGCAAGACCATGTGGCTAAAACCTTCTGGGGTTCTTATAAACAAAAACCAAAGATGGGTTGTAGTTTTGAGTTAGGATTGTAAAACTCCAGTAATCACCGTTTGAAAGGATGATGATTCCACCAGCCAGCTTTTGAAAGGTACTTAAGATACCCGTAACAAAACAGAAACGGAAATCTTATGGAGTCCAATAATTTATGGTATATGTTTTAGCTTCAGTTCAATTAACTTAAACCCTCTTTTGTACTAACTGAAGACCTTAGTATTGGGGTGGCAGTGTCTCTTCATCAAATATGCCCGTCATATGTTACTAGAATTTCACTAATTCTGTGGGAATAGTTTCAATGAGAAACAAAAGCAAAAAGGAGATGCAGCAGGGAAAACCATTAGTCAGAAATTCTGGCATTACCAATGAGATTTTTTTTCTTGCCACTGAACAGTCATGAAAATAATCCTCCTGTATCTTTACAAGATCTCTTCCCACTTAAAAGGACCAAAATAAAAGACATGCATCCAGAACAGCAATTACTGGGTAATATGCTTTTAATGGCAAGTATGGGGGCTTAAAAAATACTTTAAAGGGAGCTCGGTTTGCAAAGTTTTCCTTTGAAAGCTTTTAGTAAACCGCTGCTAGCTCTGTACCCTTACTCAAACAACTTTTTGAGCAATTAAAAATGAAGGATATAAATCTTTGTTACTTCTTACAAGACAAGAAACATTTCTCATTCACATGGCACTTTATGATCAAAAAATCTTTTGCACACTGGTCTCCTGCTTCCTTGTTGCTGTCTGGAGATGTAATGATCTGCTTTTTTCTGTCCTGTTTTCCTTCATAATCAATTTGTAGTGAAAATTCAAGGCAAAAACGAACTGTGCAAGTCTTTCAGAACATCCACGTAAATAACTTCCAACAATTTTAGTTGATCCTGCTTCCAATTAAGTGTGTTTAGGTTCATACTGACATCCTGATCCTAAATGCTTAGTGTTAGGCTCAGTGACCAAACCCTGTGTTCCTCTGAAGCAGTGATAAAAAAGTTGCATGAAACTTCACATGCTGTAATAATGCAAATGTATTCAGAAATAAACTCAGTGAAGTTCAATGGGGAAGTGTGCACTGACACTCACTAAGGTTGCAGTTCAACCAGAAAGAGATGTCAGCCCTGTTTAGAGAAGTTTTTTTTATGACTGATGTTTTAATGTATTTTTAATCTCCTGTTAGAAGCTGCCCAGAGTTGCTAGGGAAACCCAGCCAAATGGGAGGGGTATAAGTAAATTAGTAGTAGTAGTAGTAGTAAAAACAAACTTGCCTATATAGTTGTCATTGGATAGCTAGTTCCTGCACATGCAGAGTTTGCACGCCATGAATTCATAGCCATTTTGCACATGGAGTGCTTATGCTGTGCGCACAGGAAATGGCAACCTGATGAGAAGGCAACAACAGTCATGTTAATTCAGTGTGGGTAAGTTTCTTTCGTTTGCACGCTGTCACTTTTATAAACCACTTTCATAAAATAGCGAGCCGCTATTAGGCACAAAGACATTGCAAGGTTCAGCATATTTGGCTACATCAGTGGTGCAGAACGTTTTTAAGAATAAGGGCTGCATTCCCCTCTGGGCAGCCATGTGAGGGCCACATGCCAGTGGTGGCTGGGGCCAGAGGCAAAGTTGGGAAGCAGCAGATAAAATTTGACAGTAGGCCAGTTTCTGCACATACTCACATACCCCTCTCTATTCTCCATCCAGACAAGCAAGAGACTTTATCAGAGTTTAGTTACACATTCAGCCTGAGATTGTGGGAGTGTAGACAGATCATCAGTTCTAGTTCAGTTGATAAAGCTTGTTTATTGTTCCTATCACCATTTTCTTTTCTTTTTTACATCTCATATCAGATGTTCAAAAAATCAGACAGATTCAGACTAAATTTATCCATTATATTCTTATCAAATTACAGCAACTTCCTTCTCTAGCTTTAGATTTTTAAAAATAGATTTCCCACAATACTAAATGGCACTTTTTGGCCATCTTATAACAGTTTTGTTATAATTTACTGCCACAGAGGAACCAAGAACTCTTTCTAATAGTCACCAAAACTCTTCCTTAATTATTCCCTGCATTTCTCTACTCTATTTGTTTCCATAAAGCTTTGAGTTTGCATTCAGAATAAATATACATAATCTTGCTAATAGCATCACCTCTACTATATAATTTCTCAAATTGTTTTCCACTGACTGAAATCCTATTTTTTCTTCTGACTTTAAAAAAAGTTTCAATTTGAATATGTTGAAAAAAGAGGAGTCTCTTGTGTTCGTAACCTGCAACTTTTTCATATTATGCTATAGATGTGTATTTGCCATATTTTGATATTTATGAAGAAAATTATATTTCTGAATGTCAACGATACAGTAAACACAAAGTTCTTTTGATTAGTCTTAGCTACTCCCTACATTTTTTTAAAAAAAGAAAGGAATGACCCCATTTATTGAAGGCAGATTTTGTTTTGAGGGCAGTTTTTACTAAAGGGTGCATTAACTCTAGGGAAATAGTATATTATATATTTAATAGTTCCATAGGACTAAGGGGAATTTTTTAAATAAAAAAAAATCAGCACAATACTTTAGAGATTATTCTATATCAGGCAAGATATTTTAAACCTCTCCTCTTGGTTCAAGACTTCAGTACACACAAAACTCCATAATTACCACAGGGGTTGTGTGCAACATTCTCTTTGCTGGTAGTTGTTTGTAATCAACTGGTGGAATCTTTCTTGTCTTGACATAAAACAGAGGAAGTGGTTAGGAGACAGGCCTGTAATTATCAGCAGCAGGTGCCCATAATGGAATGCCAGAGAGAGGGTTGAAGAGAGACAAATATTGCTTTAGGAAAAACTTCAAGGCTGTCAAAAGAAACCAGAAGACAGCAAAGTGAAAACCATGTAGAGGAGGGAAAGAGACAGAATGAGCCTTGACTGTGGGGGGAGAAAACAAGCTAAAGCAGGAGACCTTGGAGACAAGACTGCATAAAACCTGTCCTGCTTTATCTTTTGGCTGCAACCTTATACCAACTTACCTGGGAGTAAGCTGGATTGAAGTCAATAGGATTTACATTTGAGGAGCATATAGTACTGCACTGATTACACAATTCACTGGTGGCAAAAAATGACTCCTTACAATAGAAAAGTAAACTTTAAAAAGGTATTATTATTTTTTTAAAAAACCATCCAAGCAGTACATTTAAGAGAATCCAAAACAACAAGAAAAGAAGGCAGCCACTATACAAATGTCTTAACAATGGTACAGTAACTGAAATAGTAAACTTTTTGGTAATTTGTTAGTAAGCATACTGAAAACATTATTAAAAGCAAAGGAAAATGACAACATTTTACCTCTGTTTTTCTGCCATTTTTTCTGAGTATATTTTCACAAGCGACTCCATATGTATAAAAGCAAACTTGTTTAATCTAGGTTCCCAATGGATCAGGTAGACAGAATTGTGCCAGTTGAAATAGGTATTTCTGGCAGGTAAATTAACTAATAATGTCAGTTATGCAACTGCTTAAGTCCTGGAGAGATCAGATCAAATTACTCTGGAATAATGAGCACATATATTCAGTATGCCATATAAGCTCAGCCCACATGTTGGCTAAGCCCTATTGGAGTTGGAGGCCAAAATAACTGGAGGGCATTGGATTGGCAAAGGCTGCTCTAGCCCCTGAATCACTCTTGTACTTGATTTCATTGGGTTCACTAAGCTGAATGCAGCCACCAGACTCTGTGTATAATGTGACCTGACATAGGCTTGATGCACCTCTTGTTTTTTGCTGGAGCTTATTGAGATTGCCGGAAGAAATATCAACAACCTCAGATGTGCAGATGACACAACCTTGATGGCAGAAAGTGAGGAGGAATTAAAGAACCTTTTAATGAGGGTGAAAGAGGAGAGCGCAAAATATGGTCTGAAGCTCAACATCAAAAAAACGAAGATCATGGCTACTGGGCCCATCACCTCCTGGCAAATAGAAGGGGAATAAATGGAGGCAGTGAGAGATTTTACTTTCTTGGGCTCCATGATCACTGCAGGTGGTGACAGCAGTCACGAAATTAAAAGACGCCTGCTTCTTGGGAGAAAAGCAATGACAAACCTAGATAGCATCTTAAAAAGCAGAGACATCACCTTGCCAACAAAGGTCCGTATAGTTAAAGCTATGGTTTTCCCAGTAGTGATGTATGGAAGTGAGAGCTGGACCATAAAGAAGGCTGATCACCGAAGAATTGATGCTTTTGAATTATGGTGTTGGAGGAGACTCTTGAGAGTCCCATAGACTGCAAGAAGATCAAACCTCTCCATTCTTAAGGAATCAGCCCTGAGTGCTCAATGGAAGGACAGATCCTGAAGCTGAGGCTCCAGTCCTTTGGCCACCTCATGAGAAGAGAAGACTCCCTGGAAAAGACCCTGATGTTGGGAAAGATGGAGGGCACAAGGAGAAGAAGACGACAGAGGACGAGATGGTTGGACAGTGTTCTCGAAGCTATCAGCATGAGTTTGACCAAATTGCGGGAGGCAGTGGAAGACAGGAATGCCTGGCGTGCTCTGGTTCATGGGGTCACGAAGAGTCGGATACGACTAAATGACTAAAGAACATTGAGCCAACATAGGTGGTGTCCTGCATTACATTGGCTATCTCTTAGATTCAGGCCTTCCAGGTAGACCGCTTCTCATTAGGTCTGATCAATACCAGCAGGGGACTAGTTATGTGAATTTTCTGGGACAACATAGTTTGAAATCTCACTCTATGCTCATGAGGACTAGATACTTTTCTAGGAAATGAAAACTGCCTTTTTAAGGGTTTCCACAATCCCTTATGTGCTATATATTGTTCAACCTTGTCTTGAAGTTTTATTGCCCCCAAACCCAAGTCTAGACATTACTAAATATCTCATTAGAAGATTTAACATTTGTCTCAAGTATACAGGTTGATTCTTCTTCTTTTTAAAGGCAATTTTACATGCCTTAGTGCTTGTTTAGATTTTGAGTAATGGTCACCTTGGTACTCTTCTGTTTATAAAATGATGTCAGTGTACAGCTCTGCAATATATTGCAAACCATCCACCCTCCCTGATTTTTGTCTAAGAAAAAAATACTGTTTGGATCTCTAGAGTGGTAGAAGTGAGAGAATTCTGTTCAAAAAAATCTTCTAGGCTCCTTTAAGTAAATAAATACTGAAGCTATCTGAACATTTTTTTAAAAAAAAAACATTTGAAAGGCTGGAACCAATCAAATGAAGATAAGGGTCTAGCATACGAATGCACTTTTCTAAGTCCCTATGGCTGCAATCCTGTGCATGCTTACCTGGGAGTAAGTTTCATTGAACTTGAAGGGTCCTCCTTCCAAGTAGGAACACACTGTAACTTAGTGAAATTTAAGTATTTCCCTGAATAGGGCCATTTTTGAAAGGGGAGTTAATATGGTGCTTAGTTTTTGTGTGCGTTGTTTTTTGCATATTTGACATATTTATAGGTTTAGTGCACTGAAGAGTAGAAGAATTTTGGTGGTAGCTAATATTTAACAGAAAGGATTAACCCTTGGCTTCCACTTTAGCTGAGCTACTGAAATCACTTTCTTTATTGACAGAAACAGCATTTTCCCCTTCTTGAAGGTTAATATCCAGAAGACCGTGGGCAAGATTAGCAGACCAGTATTGCAATGTCACATATTTTGAAGAGTAAGCAAAATACATGCAATTTGTCTCTAAGGTGTTTCGATACACATTTACCAGTATTTCAGGTTAGCCTTCCAACTGCTTTTGCAAAAGAAGGTACTTGTTGTGCTCCTTCTGGTTTAGTTTGTCCACCTTTGGTCCCCACCCTGTACTCAGCTCTCATCTGTGGCTCCTAGAAAGAAACCCTCAGCATGTGACAGTGGTCACAACCCAGGGAAGTGCTTTGACTAGTCACCTAAACCAGGTGAGGGTAGCTGATGGGTCTCAAACCCTCAGCGAGTTAGGAACTTATCTATCCCCAGCATGCAAAGGTAGGCTGCTGTGGATTCAGCAGACGAGACCAACAGTGGATTCAATGCTCAAGAAGGCGGTTTCTGCATATGCTGTTGAGGAAAATGAGGGGCAGGTGGGGCTCATCAACCTGAGAAGGTAGCCCATCTAGGAGAAGAAAAGCTCTCATCCTAAACTTCCACTGCCTTGCACCTATACTCATTCATGAGAAAGCCTTTGGGAGTAAACCCTAAGGAATAATTCATACCCACTGCCTTGCAGGACATCTTCGAGAGAAGAAAAGGCTAAGGAGTAAACCATACAGAAATCTGAAGTGGAGTCCCTAAAGCAGTTTAATAATAATAATAATAATAATAATAATAATAATATTTTTTTAAAAAAAATTATACCCCGCCCTCCCTGGCCAGAGCTGGGCTCAGGGCAGCTAACACCAGTAAAAATTACAGTAAAAACATAATAGGGGGAAAACCCAATTTAAAATATAGGTTAAAATGCAATTTAAAATGCAGCCTCATTTTAAAAGTAGCTCGTAGATCACATAAAGGGAGGGAAACATGAGGGTCAGACTGAGTCCAAACCAAAGGCCGGGCGGAACAGCTCTTTTATCTTGTGTGTTGTATGTCTTTTTCTGTCAACTCCTGCAGTCAAGCCGATGTCACATCAGTGCTGCAAACATAGAAGGGAGGAAAGTCTTCTCATTGCGTATGCCAGGAACCCTAATGAGTTTCTGTGGAGCTCTTCCTCAAAACTATCATATGAGGATGGGCGGAATCCAACTACTTTTAAAACTGGTTTCTGTAAGTTCTTGGCTAGTGGTTCTGGCTTCTTCCGACTCCAAAATCAAGCTCCCTGATTTTTTTTTAATGGGTTTCAGCTTTTGAATCTATAGAGCCTCAATGGTGTTGCCTTCTAATAACTAGTTATCTTAAAAGATAATGACCAACTGCTATTTGCAGCCAGAGTGGAATGTCTTTTTAGCTCACATGGCATACATCTGTGAAACTAAAGAGTATGAGTCCCAGACAGAGTTATGCAAGTGTTGGTAATTGTATGTTGCTGCCTCAAGATTACAGGTTTGCTACAATGTATTTTCCCTGGGGGCCAGTCCTTTCTTCCACGGTTAGCACTGAAATCAGAGCACTGCTATTCAGTTTAGGTTTCCTGAGACCCCACCTTCCACGGAGACTGGCTTCTTCCATCCCCTGCTTAATCTGTAATGCTTGCAAAGGTTTCATTCACCCTGAGCCTTAAGGATAGAGCAGCCCACTAATCAAAATATTTATGCTGCAGCACATAAACACACACCAAATGATTTGGCTACATATTAGCAGACTTGAAGATATGTTTTTCTCTGAATTTGATGAAGTGATTAGTGCAGTTAGCAGTCACCTTAAAAAAAAGGGGGGAGAGTGGCAGCCCGCTAAGTTTTACTTAGAGTACACCTACAGAAATTAACGGGCCTGACTAATTTCAGTGAATCTACTCTGAGTAAAACTTAGTTGACTACCACCCTAGAATTTCAGCTATGTCGAACATTGCAACATGTTTACTGTGACAATGCAGGGACCTATATGTGCAATTCTGCAGGAGCTGTGGGGGTCGATAAAGGGAGCTATCTGAAACCTGCAAGGCAGATGTCATTCTCATGTAAAAGTCAGTGTTTGGAGTAGAGAACTTCAAGTCACGTTTATAATATTGCTGACCTTTTCGGTGACCTAAATGTGAAGAAGTTAAGCATGACGAACGAGCTGTTTTCATTCTGTGAGGTATTGGAAAATGCTGGATTAGTCAGTCAATTGCATATTAATAATGTATTAAAACAGGGTTGTAGAGACATGCTTCTCAGAGTAAAAAAGGGAGTGCCTGACTTCGACACTGCGCACAATAATTCTCTTGATGAAAATGTGAAATGTTCATCTGCAATGAACATTTATATGAGCATTATGGAAAAGTTGTAAAGACAGACACTAGTCTTGTGAGCAGTGCTTATAGAAGCTTTATATGCACATAATGTTCTATGAGTAATGACTGCAGTTATAGTAATGCACTTCCTGTGAGAACATTCACTGTGCCTGAAGCATTGCTTCCAGATATCGGTTTTTACCAAAATGAGAAAGTGTTAGCTGCATGGACCTTTTTTTGATGGTGCATCAGGGGATGGATGGATGGATAGATATAATTTGCCCTAATAGCCATGCATGAATTGATGGGAAGAGAAATAAATCATAAAATTCTGTATCCACTGAATATCCTTCCTGTTTTTGTTTTGGGGGAAAAAAATCAAATTCCTGCAGAGATGCAAGGGAGCTGCCAGAGCTTGTGCCATAAAACAACAGAAGAACTGACAAAAACACAGACCGAATTTGTGTTGTGGGGTGTTATACAAGATAGTGCAAGCTAATCTGAAATCTTCAGAAATATGTTTTCTGCATGACAGCAACACAGGCAGAGGATAAAAGCATCAACTTGGAGGGGAAATGGTTTCCTGAGTCCAAACAACAATTTGCCAAAGAAGGAAAACAGCCTGGCCTTTAGAAACAAGGGTGCAAAGCAAGCTATGCAGTGTGTAGAAGGAGAGATTGTGTAGGGATGTGGGGGAAGTTTGATTCAGTTTGCATTTAAAGTCAAACCTACCATATTTTGACTTTGCAGAACAAGATTGGAACTGAAATACAGGCATCCTTTGGAATTTACACTTCTCTGAATTTTATAATACAGTTTGAGTTTTGCTAAAGAAAAACACAAACCTTATTTCCCCTTCTCTCAGGCTTTAAGGCATGGCACTGAGATCAGTCAATGGATGGTGATCACTTTCATTTCTTGGGATTTCATATCCTTTGAAGAATATTTTAAAGATAAGGGTCAGGGTTCAAAATACACTTGGGCCTCATCTTTGGGGATTGGGTAACATCTCTTAACCTTGTATTATGATTAATAGTAAGGAATATAATGAAAGCATGTGAAGTCACACCGAGTCTCTACCATATGCTTCTGAATAATGATGCTGAGTATTCCATTTTATTTAAACAGGGGAGGGGAAGTGGAGGAGAACTCTGTAGTTCTATGCTTATTTTCCATCAGTCTGTCCAACAGAGGGCTGTGGGGTTTTATCACACAAGATGTATTAGGAGAGAGGATGCCCGGCTTATGTCTTAAAACACTCCCTTCAATGACATTTTAAGCCAAACTGAGATGAGATTAAGCAGCCTCCATTCTCGAAATCTGCCAGGATGTGAACCTCTCTGGTATTTTATCAGTGCTTGAAGAGGGAGTTCAGAGTTAACTTGGATAACACATTCATATCTCTGTTGATTTTTCCGCTATTAAGTAAATCAACTATCAGTGTATAGATAATGGTCTTTGAGATTGGCACTAAATGCTGTTGTTAACTTATCCCAGATGTTGTAAAGTCTTGGATTCAGCAAGAGTTCTTCATCAATTCCCCCCCCCCCCCCAATTTTTATATGAGCTAAATAGTACTGCACTTATAAAGGAAGCCATGCTGCCTAGAAAATTATTTGGTGGGCAAATACAGTTTGTAACAAAACAAGAACTAATTCACCAGCCTATTGACAAATTATTTTTAGTTATTTCTTTGACATACGTCCTCTTTTAGTGGGCATATAGCCACTGATTGTGATCCAGCTCTAGTTGCTGGCATCTGTGTGTGTGCAACAACTTGCTGGTCTGATTGAAGATTCCAGTTCCCAGATGGACTCAGAGAGTTGAGTGACCCAGATGAGTATCCCAATGAGGATGTACATACATATGTGCAGCTGCTACTTGCGAAAGTCCCCCCTCCCCCGTAGCTCTCTCTTGATCAGGGGACGGCAAGAGATCGCTCCGTGGGCTGGATCGCGTCTGCACAGAAGCGATTTTTGGTGCCTGCACAGATGTGATTTCTGGTGCTGTGGAAGCGAGTCCCTGTTCTGCGTTGTGCTGGTTTAGTGCAGTGCACTGGGACTCACCGAGCAGGCGGCTTGGTTTTGGGGGCGGCTTGTGGGCAAATGACCCCAGCCGCAGGTTGTTGACCCCTGCTCTTGATGGATCAAGGTAATTGCCTTGAGAAGAAACAAGTAAAATCTTTACGGTATTTTATAACTATTTTATAACTGGAAATATGAGTTTTTCAAATAAGTTAATTCCTCATTGCAACATTCAAGTAGAATGCTCATACAATACATTATTCATAGCATGCATATATATTTAGTGAATTTTTGCAGGTTGTATATGGACATGGATGAATGCCACAACAAGTTTCCCACCTTTATGTCTGAACTGCTCTCCTTGGATAGGTAGTAAACTCTCTTGGATGATCCATGTATCATTGTTCCGCTTCCTGCCTCTCTTATAAAGATGTGGAATGAAGGACAAAGGCCTGTCTGCTTATTAATATTCAGCATGCTTTCCTACATGTTCACAAGTTCCGATGCTAAGGTTATAGTTTTCAGAGGACTAAAAGGGTAGTAACTGCATGGATGGACCAAGTTCTGAAGAGCACCAGCAGAAATGGAAACCTACAGCTCTTGTTGCATGTGCTTCCAAAATAGTTGCAACTGCCCAAGAGAACAATGCTCAAACTGAAAAAGAAACTTTGGCAATTGCATGTTGTGATGCATGCAATTCTACGAAAAAACAGTAACTGTAGAAACCGACCACAAACTGTTGGATATGGTTTGCATCAAATGGTGTAATGCTCCAAAATTTCTATTAAAGCTGCAGAATTAATAACTACAAGTAAAATATGGACAAGAAAAGAGTTAACAAATGCTAATGCTCTCTTCAAGGGATTACATGGAACTAGGAGAAGGAATAAGCTCTGAGAAGTCTGCTATTACTATATGCAGCATGCTGTAAATCTTAAAAACAAAATTAAATGAATTTCTACCAGCAACTGCAGATTTAAAGAATGTTTAATTATATAAATTATATAAAAATAGTATTTTGCAGGAAAGACCCTGATTGATTTTATCTGGTACAAGCATGAAGGCTCAAGAAGTCTAAGCTCATTGGAACTATGGAGAGGAATTATGTATACATGATGGCATCATTTTTTTTTTTAAAAAAAGACAGAATTCTGTTACAAAAAAGGGAAAAAGAAATAAGTAATGAAATGAAAGTCACCACAGGAATGAGTTACATAAATGAAGGGTTTGTGAGGCAGTTTGCTGGAGAGGCATATATGCCAAAATTCAGGACTTGTCAAACCTTCAGAACCTTCCCACTTCAGCAATACCACTGAGACACTGGCAGAAGCTGGTAATGGATTTATTTATATCTAAAGGGAAAGAAAGAAATATGCTTGCCTGAGAACATCTCAAGTAAACACTGTAAATCTGTATTTGCAAGGCACTGTATACCATAGAAGAGATTGTGATTGACAACACTATTCAGTTTTGAGGATGCTGAAATGCCTGTGGCTACATTAAAAGGCAGAACGATAAGAAAACTTATTAACTATAAAAAATAATGTTTCCTTCAAAAGGGATATTTAATGATAGTAGGGATCTTTCATGAATAGAAGCATGGAAAGAAAAACGTTATGGGGAACATCAGCAGAGAATCGATAACCAGAGAAGCAGCAATTGTAATACCAATATTTAAAAAGTTGCACTGTATTAAGAAAACATTTTCTTACACCATTTGTGTGATGATTTTATAATAAGTCCCATCTTATTTGTTCCAGTAGAGCGGAGTAAAGCCTCTGTCTATCTGCCTTCCACAGCTTCTCTTACTTCAGTAAACAAAACATTCACACTTCCAAACAGGTTGCTTGAGTCCTATCTTCTAGTCTAGTGGGCTGCTTTGGTCACTTAAGCTGCCACTCCCATGATCATTTTAATTTCCCCTTTTTTGATCCCACCCCTGAATTCTACCATATCCTTTTTGAGGTGTGGTGATGAGAACTGTATACAGTGGTACCTCGGGTTAAGAACTTAATTCATTCCGGATGTCCGTTCTTAATCTGAAACTGTTCTTAACCTGAAGCACCTCTTTAGCTAATGGGGCCTCTCACTGCCGCCGCAATGCCGGAGCATGATTTCTCTTTTCATCCTGAAGCAAAGTACTTAACCCGTGGTACTATTTCTGGCTTAGCGGAGTCTGTAACCTGAAGTGTATGTAACCCGAGGTACCACTGTACAGATTTCCAAATGTGGTCACACCACAGATTTGTATAACAGCATTATGATATTGGTAGTTTTATCTTCAATTCCTTTCCTAATGATGTGATGCTAATCATTCAATTTGCTGTTTTTGCAGCTGCCACACAAGGGCTTGACATTTTCATCAAGCTATCCACAACTCCTGTCAGTCACCCGCCAGTTCAAACTCCATAAGTGAATATTTTACATGTTGCTTTTTGTGAAGTAAGGCACAGGTGTTTTCTGAGATGCCAAAAGAACTAGTAGTTGTATAGATGTTTTCCTAGGTCAACAAATAATTTAATATACTGTATTCTATTAGAGTTTTTTTGTTTGTTTGTTTGGTATAAATTTCTCTATACAAGGAACAAATTCATTAAACATTAGTAACCTTCATGACGATGACCAATGCCAAAGTGGCACACCAGGAAAAACAGGGCTGTAAATTATGAATGCTACTTTTTATTGAACTACACTGTTTCAACTTTGCAAGCAAGATGCATTGGTAGGATCCTAAGAGCCACTTGCAAGCAGTAAGTTTTTGTTGGTTTTTTTGCTTTCTTCACTGCTGTGAGTTTTATGCTCTGTTTAGTTTTTAGTTTTTTTAATGTTCTTGTAGATGCTTGATGTTTTTGTACAAAGATTTTCTGTAATTGGTTTATACATGGACATGGACTGTGACAGAGAAAGACTACACAGCATGAAAAATATTCCCTTGCATTACTAATATTTAAGCATATAAAATCCACTATGCATATTTGGTTTTGGATTTCCTATAGACAAACAACATTTAAAACAACTTTCTTTCTTTACAGAATTGTTTTTGCCTAAGTCTGTTACTGATACAAGGAGCATAATAAGAGCCCCTGCTACATCAAATCAAAACGCCCGTCTAGTTCAGCATCCTGTTTCCTGCTGTTGCTAATCAGATATCACTTGGGAAGCCCACAAGCAGGATATGAAAGCAATAGTCCTCTTTTAGTGCAGTTCTGCAGATACTCATTTGGAACTTCTCATATGGCTGTTCTTAACATGGCACAGTGAAATGACAATGGCTCAGTGATACATCATTTTTGTAGCTCCCTCCTTCCTTGGGTTTTAGTTATCATTTCTGGAGATTGAGTTTCACCAATTTATTACATCACTCCGGGTACCTTCAGTCAAAGTTTAGTGGCAGGTTGAACTCATCCCTATTCACGCTGCTAGTGCATTTCCTGCCAGAGGGGATGCAGTGCACAATGCTACCAAAATAATGAGGAGCAGCGCATGTTTTTTCAGTGTATATTCAGGAGTACAGAAACATGGGCTAGCTGAAGATACTGCTGGGCAGCAGAAAAGCTCCGAAACTCTGAGGACAGTGACACTGTGTGAGGCTGAAAATGGTAATCTACCCTGGGAGCTGATTTCCACAATATTTTCTTAAATAAAAATGGCAAAGTAAACAATTTAATATTTGTTCAAAAATCTGAGAGGCTTCTAAGCAATCTTTTTCTGGATTTGTAAGTCTTATACACACACCCTTTTGCTTATATCCTACATATTTATTTACAGTCACACAATTCCCCTCCCCTTGCAAGAGGGGGACGAAGGAACCATAACGAAGTGGTAGAGAACATGCACTGTATGGAGAAGGTTTAATACCTGCCATCAGGTGGTAGAGAAAGTAGGTGATGTGAAAGTCCTCTGAGGCTTTAGCTTGCTGCTGGCTGTTGGAATAAACAATACTAGGCTAGATGCATAATCCATTTTACCATTTTATAAGGCATCTTCCTAGATATCTAACTATAAATACCAGAGCAGCCAGTAATTGCTATTGCACATCTTTGGGAAATGATGTGTTCCTAAAACCTTCATTAATATATCCTGTATATAATGGGAACACTTATGGGCAGTTTATACTGTTTGTAAAATCAAGAGATAAAGTATTTTCTGGACTGTACCACTTCAGGCTTCAGATATGCACATACTTTCTCATGAGAAAAAGCTCCCTGTATGTAGAAAACTAGCAGAATTGAGGCTAGGTGTTACCCTATCAGTGGGGAGCTGCATTCTTCAGTTTCTTAGTTTTTTGTAAGGGAGCATTCAAACAAGCAACCCTGTATGCTCAAAACTGAAATAGCACAACCCAGAAAAAACTTTAATGCTTGATTCTGTTCACTGTAAAAATTCGCTGCTAGTTTTTGCTGCCAGGTCACCATCACTTGCGTACTTGAAGACTGGTGTAGAGCAAAAGTCATTTGCCTGCTGTTCTCTCCTTTTCTACAAACCTGGGCTTCCCACTAGGGTTTTGGGTTTGATTTTTATTGGTAGAATGAGGGCTGTGTCTTCTGTTTATATGCCATTGTGAAGATTAGTTATTGCTTTGCAATAGCTTTGAGAAGTGCAGCTTAAGTGCGGACATTATTCTGGTTAATAAAACAGCCATGCAATTTGCTATTGAAATAGTGATAGCGAACAGTTTGGATGTTGTACTAGTCTAGTCATATCAGTTCTGGGAACCAATGTTCATTATCCAGAACTATGCTTCCCCTGCTTTTTATTTATAAGAAAATAAAGTTAAGTGTACGTAATGAGACAGCGCACAGGGAGCAGACGGTGTTAGCGCTACATCTCCAGCTAATTCAGTATGATTGTAATGTGCATGGCTTCTACAGCTATTACTGTTGTATAACACAATGAGTGACAAACACTATTTAGCATACTGAAAGGGGACAGCGTCTCCAGCTTTAATCTAACTAATGCCCCCACTGCAAGATATAAATAGATTAAGTGAGGAAATCCAATATTTTCTCCATTCTCCCACTAGAGCGATGCACATTAGTTGTTTCTTGCCATCTAATTGTATTACATGGCAGGGATGCGATAAAGGTTTAATGGCAGTTACAGTCATCTGTCACTTCCCTTTAGATGCATGCTGCTCAATATGATTTACATGCCTTGCACTGCAGCAACACATTCCTTCTGCAGCTATCGCAATTGTAAATACGCCAATAAAGTTTCGCTGATGCTTTTTTTAAAATTAAAATCTTCTCCCATCCCCCTTAGAACAATAACAATAATGTGTACTGCATTTCTAAGGTAAGCTAATCTGACCTGATACAACAATGTAGGCTTGGTGCAGAAGAGCCTGATGCTGGCTTTTCCCAATTCAGCAGCGTTGTGTTCCCTGTTCCATACCCCCTCTCCCTCGGGAGCAATGTTCCCTCTTTGTCCTTGCATTAACCAGGATGCTGTGGGTTAAAAGTGGTGGTCCTTGGATGCAATAGAATGAGCCTCAAATTCTGGGGAAACCTTGAAATGGGCATGTTTTGTTAAGTTCACTGGGTGCATTTTTGTGGAGTGAAGACCTCTGATTATTGTACTTTAGGACTGAGGTGGAGGTGCTGCTGCAAGCAGACACAGCACAGTTTCCACTGGTAAATAATAGTACCTGTGCTTTCTGACCTTGCCAGACACTTCCACACATGCACACAACAATGTCCATGCATATTAAGGAAGTTTACACCATTTATTCATTGAACAGAATTTGTATACTGCTAGGTTATAAGAAAACCTCCAAGCGGTTTACAAAAATATAAAATAAAACATTACAATTGTCCATAAAAACCTGTTGAAAACCAGTGAAGTTTGAGAAAGGAGGAATACTTGTGATGAGGTGGGTGGTGGGGAAGCTTTTAGACCCCGTTGTATCCAAGAGGATACCTGTCAATAGGCCCATGATGGAGACAGCCTCAGAATGGGGCTGAATTAAAACATGACAAAATGCTGTGTTGTGTTCCTGGGCCTGCCCCATCCGCACTGCCAGATATCGATATACACCAGGAGCTATTGGCCCACTTGCTTTGCTTTACAACCCCAGCTTTCTCCAACCCTGGCCAACTCCACCCATTCCCTTTACACCTTGCCTTTCCACTTCTTTTAAATTTCTCGAACCCCAACCTCTTACCAAACACCCCTTAAGATTGCTAAGCCCACCTTTACAACTCACCCAAGCCTCACCTTTCTTTACAACTCACCCAAACTGCACACCCGTCACCTTAGAGCTCACCCAAACTCCAATCCCTTGCCATACAGCTTGCCCAAACTGTGGCCCAGGTTATCCACAGTTGAACAGACATGGCATGATAGTTGCCCAACAACCATCTTGTTCTGCTGCCGCTTCCCTCTTCCTTGGCCTCCAACATTGCTGAGACTGAAATGGTGGTGGTGGTGTGAGGTGCACAGTGACACCAGAGAAGAATAGTTGTTGGGAATCCCTAGTTGTTCCTCTGAGGCTTGCCTGGGCTGCCTGCTTGGCATTCTGCAGTTTTTGTGCCCATCTACTGGCCACACATGTGAACTACAGCGTGACAACATCATATATATACAGTGGTGCCTCTTGAGACGAAATTAATCCGTTCTGCGAGTTTCTTCGTCTTGCGGATTTTTTCGTCTTGCGAAGCACGGATGCACCCTGGTACTGTATTATGAACATTATTACAGTACAGTACTCCTTTTATAATGGGATAGCAGGCAAAGCACAAAGCGGGTTGCTACCCAGCAGGAGGAGTTTCCCCAGCCGGAGGATCTGTTGCCGGGAAGAGGCAAAGACACCCCCTTCTACCTCCCCACGAAAACAGCCCCCCTTCCTCTGTCGCCAAGCCTTGCCGCGTCTTCGCTCCGCCAAACCGCGTCCCACATCAAAGCCCCAGCCCGCTCCTCTTCCTCTCTCTCCACGAGGTGCCAAAGGAAGTTCGAGCCCAGGAACCGAGGGCGGACGCACGAAGTGCCTGGCGCGGACTCTCCCTTGCTCCCCCGTTACCTTGCGCCACGCCGCCGGGCTCCCCACAGTCTCGGCAGCTGCTCCCGGCTTCTTCCCACCCCTGCAAAGGCGCCTTTGCGGCGGCCCAAGCGCAGTGAATGCCTCCTCCTCCTTCTCCTTGGTCCCCCTCCTCCTGCCTTCGTGCAGTTAGGGCAAAATGGAGCAGCCACGTGGGGAGGGAGAGAGAGAGAGAGAGAGAGAGAGAGAGAGAGAGAGAGAGAGAGAGAGAGAGAGAGGCAGAGGCAGAGGCAGAGGCGGCGGTGGCAGCGCAGAGACCCAGCCAGATCCGCTGGATCCCAGCCCGCCTGCCTCCTCTGTGCCCTCTCCAGAAGAGGATCCCTCTGGAAAAGGTAGGTCACTCCCTCGCTCGCTCCCTGCCAGCCCAGTTCCCGCTTCAAACTTGGTACAGTATTAACGGCTTTAAAAAAAGGAAACAAACTCGCAAGACGTTTAGTCCATAGGGAAAGCCCATAGGGAAATTCGTCTTACGAAGCAACTCAAAAAACGAAAAACTCTTTCGTCTTGCGAGTTTTTCGTCTTCCGAGGCATTCGTCTTGCGAGGTACCACTATATATATATATATATATATATTTGCTTTCGTAGATTTTCACGGGTACAGGAATGCAGGTTTTGGTGTCCTTGGGTGTCTTCCCGTGTAAAAGTTGGGGTGTCTAGGCGACGTTTCGACGAGGTCTCACTCGTCATCTTCAGGCTGGTGCTTTCGGCTTCAGCCTGAAGATGACGAGTGAGACCTCGTCGAAACGTCGCCTAGACACCCCAACTTTTACACGGGAAGACACCCGAGGACACCAAAACCTGCATATATATATATATATATATATATATATATATATTCTCTCTCTCTCTCTCTCTCTCTCTCTCTCTCTCTCTCTCTCTCTCTCTCTCACACACACACACACACACACACACACGCATCTCTGTATGTTCACACACAGTTACATACAGCTTCTTTACCTCCTTTCTGTCTTCTACCTCTATGACTCACCATGGGCATGGTGGAAATGAGTGGGACCTGTTGCCAGATAATGGTGATTCTTCCCTCCTGAATCTCCCACTCTACTCTGCCCATCATGGGGTCAATGCCACATGCAGAGTTCTGATTTGTGGGAGTAGTTTTCCTCCATTGAGTTCCCCCTAATCCGGCCCACCAGTTGATTTAACCCTGTGGCTCAGTAACTTAAATCCTAAAAAAAAGCCCAAAAACTTTGGGGTAAAAATTTTAAAAAAGCTCAACAACTTTGGTCGGCCCTCACGCATGTTTGCTTCATTAAATCTGGCCCTCTTTGAAAAAAGTTCAGGCACCCCTGGTCTAAGTGGTTGTGGGAATGACCAAAGAACCCCACATTTGAACAGAATTAAACCAACAGAGTTGTAAAATACTTTCACGCAGTCCATCATAAAGCCAATCCAGTTTATAAACAAGTTCTCAGCTACAATAAATATGAAATGTATTAAAAAGAGTTGCCTCAAGGCCCCTGTAGCCCATTAACAATCCCTCGAGGCTTGTTATTTTCCAGCTGGGCCTATTTTGAACTCCTGCTGAGATTTCATTTCATATCCATTCTCATTTTGCTGCTCTTTATGCTTAGAAGTGGGGGATGGGGGGCTACTTCAGGCTGGCACAAGAAGGCAGCCCTCACTCAGTAGATTCCCGTAAGACTTTACTGACCCAGTGGCTTCTATCGTTCTAACAAAGATGAAAAGAAAATGCAATCCCAGCAATTTAGCTTGTTCAGTGGGCGAGGTACAACAGGGGAAGGAGTGGATGTTGCTGTTATTATTAATAATGCTGCAAGGATTTCTCAAGTACAGCAAGGTGAGCACAGAAAATGCCGAACTCTGCAGCTGCCCCAAGATTTAACTTCTCATGTTCCAAACAGTTGGAAAACCTTTTACATCAAGAGGGCAGATTCATTTAGGTGTATGTGTGCTTCTTTTCTTTGCTGGTTTGCTAGCAAGGTAGCTGCAGCTATGACATTATTATAGCCTTCTGCTAATTTGACAAGGTCAGATCATGTGGCACTGTCTGCATTGCAAACAATTACCAAAGGTTGTTGAGGCAGCTTCTGTGCTATGAATCACTAAATCATTAACTTCTTTGTCACTGAAAAAGTATCCTAGCTACTGGCCTGTCTCAATCAATATCCCCAGACAGAGTATCTGTGTCCTTTTTCTTTAATCTCCCAAGAGGATGAGTCAACCATCGCACCACTTCCAAATCACTCAGCTAATGGGTACAGGAGTGGGGACCCTGATTGTCCCTGACACCAACACAACCACTTTTCTTCTTTGCATATCAATGCTATACATCTCTGTCGCAGAGGAGGCAAATTGAGTTATGGAAATGCTAAGTCTGCTCTCGAGACTACATTATATTGAATTTGGGGCCTGCAGACTTGATTCTGTTTAACATACCTGATAATTTTAATATCCTCCTGAAAGCAGTTATTTGTCATTCATTGTTGAGGCTGTCTAAATTAACTCCAGTACCAGGGCCATGTGATGTGTGTGTGTGTGTAAAAGAAATACAACTTCCTCTCTTTCCCTTGAAAACAACTTTGCCAACCCTTTGATTTAAACATGACCAATCTCATTTAAAGTGATAAGGAAAAGAAATTAAAAGGAAACTGAGAGGTAGAAAGTGATAATAGATCCTATGAATGTAAAAGATACTGTAATAACATTATGATTTGATTGCTAAAATCCAGTCCATTGCGTGAATAAACAAGGAATTTAAGGAAGCAGAAGAATATAGCACAGGTGCTAGATTGCAGTAACAACACCCTCTAGTGGTACTAGATGATGATTAAAATATTAGTTGCTTCATATCTGTGTCGTTTCTTTATTTTGCCCAGAATGGATCATTTTACGAATTACTTATTTTACTTTAAACATATGTGTGTTTCTAAATATTTAAATATAACCTTGATATCTTTGAACTTCTATCTTATGTATGTTTTGAAGACCAGTTGTGCCATGACATACAGCTTAAGGGGAAAATAAATACTACTGATTTATTATTTACAACCTTTAAATTTAATTATGTAAGAAAAGAAGGATTTATGTTATAGACTTGGGTTACTGGAAATGCTTAATCCTTGGGAGCATGTCTCTTGTGGCTCCTTTCTTACCCTGTCAAAACTGTTGGATTATATATGGTGGAGATTCTGTGATGTAATTGGCAAGTATCAAGCCCTCCCAAATGTCAAACAAATCAGCCTGGAACATTTAAAATGTAATCAAAAACAGGAAAAATAAAACCTTTGGTTTCTGCCTTTCAGGCAGATTCCTTTATGTTTCTGATAACATATTCCTGTAATCAGTATTACAAATTAGGGTATTCCTTGTGAATTCCTTTCTATGTTTTCCTTCACTGATTTTGAAATAGGAGGTTCTGTCTTAGCTGAACTCAGATGTTTTAGTTCACTTTCATATGTGTTGATCCATAAACATGTAGACTGACAAGTTCTGAAATTTCAGATCCACGTTGTGCAAGTTTCGCATGGAGTCTTTCTCCTGCATGCTCAGTGCAAAACAATACTCCATTTGTGAAATTTGCAAGTCCAGTGATCACAAAGACCATACCCACCAAGTGTCCTGGAAAAAACAGGGCATCATGCTTTTTTCACACAAGATAGTGGTGGCTATTTTGGGTGCCATGATCTTGTGCACTCTTGCACTGCACTCTCACCCTGAGAAAGTGCTTTTTCCAGGGCAAGATTGTGGTGCTGGTCATATGATTCACCTGGGAGCGCATCCCGGAAGATGCACATCCCAGTTTTTTACATGTAAAAGTTGGGCGGTATGAAAGACTTGTTCTATGTTGTGTACCAAGTGTACACTTTCCCTCCAGAACCCTCCCTCCTTCTCTTTCCTTGGATTAATGGAAACCTTGCTGCCTGTTTGTGTTGTTAAGGTTGTTGTTTTTTACCCTATTCTTCACCAGTAGGTCCCAGTATTAAAACCTGTTATAACAGTTTACCATCAAGAGAATAGGATGGGCCTTTAAATGTATGTCTCAGCTATCAAAAGGCATCTTCAGCATCAGATGCATGTCTGTGGGGAGGGAATTACACAAACTGGGGGCTGCTACAGACAATGCTGTCTTTGGCTACCACCCCTCAAACTTGATGAAACTACCAAGAGAACTCTCTCTGTCGATTATAATACCCTAAAGGATCTGTATTGTAGGATATTTGGGGTCTTTCAGATATTTGTTTTTTTATTAAAAAAAAGTATTAACAGTTTCAATATAACAACATATCAAAACATAACATATTCATTATTTTTCCCCTTTCCCCCACCCCCTCAAACCCTCCCTCCCCTCCCCCAGAGACTTTCCTCAGCTCCTCTCTCTGATTTCTCAGCACATATTATTCTCTGCATGTTATAAAATTATACGAATCCTTACATTATCTATCTACCATGTTGTCAATCAGTAAACTTGTGTATGTTTATTCAAAACCTGCCAAGGAGTCCAATTCATTTTGTTGTCTTTTTAAGTAATTTGTGAAGAGTTCCCATTCTTCTTTAAAGTCACAGTTGTCCTTATCTCACAGTTTGTATGTCAGTTTAACCAATTCTGCGTAGTTCATCAATTTTTCTTGCCACTGTTCTTTTGTCGGGGTTTCCTCATTCTTCCATCCTTATGCTAACATGACTCTTGCCGCTGTTGTTGCATACATAAATAAATTCTTTGTTTTCCTTGGCAGGTCTTGTCCTACCACCCCTAACAAAAATGCACCTGGTTTTTAAACAAATGTCATTTTAAATATTTTCTTCAATTCATTATATATCATTTCCCAAGGGTCTTTCAGATATTTGGGGCCTAAGCCACTTAGGGCTTTAAAAACAAATGTGAACACCTTTAATTGGGTCAAGAAATGAACTGGTTTCCATTTTAAAAAAATAAATAAATCAGGAATTATAGAATCATATAATTGTAGAATTGGAAGGGAGCCTGAGGGTCATCTAGTCCAACCCCCTGCAATGAAGAAATCTCAACTAGGTCATACATGACAGATGGCCATCCAACCTCTGCTTAAAAACGTCCAAGGAAGGAGAGTGCTGCGCCTCTCATGGGAGTCTGTTCCACTGTCGAACACTATAAATTCTAGATGGAATTTCAGCCAGTAATCTGCCTGCTGCATTTTGAACCAAGATTCTGAATTCTCTTCAAGGGCAGACCCACATAGAGTGCATCACTGTCCAAAAGCAACTGTAGCTGGCAAACCAGCCGTAACTAGAAATAGGCACTGCTAGCCAACAAGACCACCTAATGTCATGTGACAATATCTAAGCCAGGAGTATTCCCAAGGTATGGACCTTCTCCTTCCAGTAGGGTTGTCATATGTCTTCTTTTTCCAGGAGACTTGCTTTTTTTCAGGGTTAAAATTTCTGTCCAGGTGGATTTTCAAAATTTGCCAAAATGTCTCTGGCTATACTTCCTGCCTGGATGAGACATAGACATAACTGGTAGCTGAAGACTTGCTTTCCTCTTCTCTTCTCCTGCCCCCCTCAGCAATATATCACAGCTTCAATAGCCTACATATAGTAGGGGTATTTAAAATGAGAGTTGTCATAGCGTCCTCTTTTGGCTATCTCCCCCCCCCCACTGAATTCTAGAACTTGGAACACATAACACGAATATATTAGTCTATCACTGCCTCCAAACACAGGCTAGCACCTCACTCGCCTCTCCTTACTCAGATGTGTCAAAAGATTGTGATGTCAAATAGATGGGCCAGTTAGATCTACCTGATGGGCAGTAGAGGGTGGGGAGTAAGAATGGTCAATCCCAGATGTTTCAGTAGCAGCTTCATGATGGTGTCCTTACCTGTCCTCCCTGAACTTCTGCCATCCATGCCCACTATGATGGAGGGACGGATCTATATTTCTGATGTAACAGCAGACATAATTGCAATGAAAGTCAACTGTAGAGTGCCCTCCTCTATTGCATGGCAGGCAAGTACTGACATCTAAAAATTTTTTGCCAGAGCCATTGTGTCTTACAGCAACTGATCTATCATTACCTATTCATAGGAAGCGGCGGGAGTCCTCTGTGTATTCTTGCCTTTCTTTAATGTGCCTCTAAAGTGCTTAGAAGTTTGTTTGCAGTTGCCCTGTCCTTGCTCTTTTCCATTTTTGCTCGCACTATTGTAAAATTATACCTCGGTGGTCACTGTAGTTTGAAATCAATGGAAGATAGTTGTCACATTATCACGTTACTGCTGCATAAAGACTGCCTTTTTCTTAATCTTTTTTAAAAATAAAGTCAACCCTGTGATAAATGAAATTAAAGTTTCATCAAGGTAGCCTTTTCAGGGGCTGTTTTATACAATCATCACTCGCTTAAGGCCACATAAGTCATCACACAAGATGTAATTAGTGTAGCTAACTATTGAGCTGTCCAAGATAAACAGGAAGCTTAATGTATACACAAAAACTTGCTAAAGACTCTTGACTAATAAAATGTGCAATAAGTATTTTAAGTGTGCTTACATGAAATATATCCTTGATAACGACAGTGATATTTGGGGGTGTAGCAAATTGTACATTGAATTGTGCAATATATTAGATACATTTAAAACTAATCAAGTATTGATGCAAATAGTCCAAGAACTAAGTAGTCTATTTCTCATTTAGAAACCAAACCCTAGCTTGATTCATTGGTTAACAATTTTTGTCATTAACATTTGGAAAACATCCCAGAATATATTGCAAAGTACTTTTGATTCAACCAAAATTATGGTAAAGCTCTGACAAAGGGAAGTAAGTTTTTTTTACTGCCAAATATTGCATATAATGCATTCGAAGAAAACCTAATAGAATATTGAGATTTGTTGTCTTAAAGGGTCTGCCTTTATACAGGAAATATTTTGCAATGGTTTGCCCTGAAACCAACATCTTAATTGTTCCCAACCAAAAACATGGGGAATGTCCCAGAGGAAAGGACTAATGAGTATAACAGGAGTTAGGGCTCATCCAAACATCCTTTTGTGCCATGATTTTCAGGTCCATGTCTGAGCAGGGTTTTTTTTTTTTTTTTTTTGTCCTACCACTTCCCACTGGCAAAGCCCGCTGTTTAGTGCTGAATTGGAACCAACAGCAATTGGATTTTCCATGGATTGTCATTTGTTCCTATTCAGCAGTAAACAGTGGGTTTTCCCTGGGAAAGTGGCAAGACGGGGGGAAAAGAACAACCACAAACCTTAAAAGTGCAAACCTATGCCTAGAACATGCAGTGCCAAAGGAAATCTGGGTGAGCCCTTAGTGTCATTGTTTTCCTGCTGCAATTAACGCAGCTCTAGTAGAGATAGCTACAGTACTATATAGTTTATTTGGTATATAAGCAATAGTGCTCTCCTTTGCTTCTCCCCTACCCTCCTTTACCTTTTTATGATGTGTTTTTAGATTGCAAGCCTGAGGACACGAACTGCCTTATTATATTTGTAAGCTGCCCTGGGGGGGCTATTTTTGACTGAATGGTGGGATAAAATGCTTTTCATATATGATCAAACAACATCAGGAAGCTGTTTTAGAGTTTAGTTCCTAAGATTCTTAGTAGTAATGCTTGCCGGTAGAAGCTTTCCTGCGTAAAAGGATAGCATGAGTGCAGGATCCAGGATGCAAAAGACCAAGGCGTACAGAAGATTCTTCTGTCTCCCTTCAAGGTTCGCTGCTGCAACTGCCCCTGCCTCTTGTCTTGTTACTTGTTGCATCACTGTAGAGGTATGAATGTTCATGGTGCAGGGAGCAACCTGTGGCAGGTAGAACCAGCTGGTGTTTTGCCACCACAGGTATGACCAGCTTCAGAAAGATTCACTGCCCTAGTAAGAAGAAATACTGTCCTGGTCCACAAAGCTCTCCGTGCATTCACCAGTACAGCTGGGTTGGGTTTTGAGAACCAAGAAGTAGGGTAGATTTAGGACAAGCACCAGGAACTATGTGTTAGACACACCACGTGGATTTAACACACTGTTAATAGCAGGCCACATTCAATGGATTATCTTCACACTGCCATTTCAGAGCACTATAGTATATAAATATACATTGACAGTGGGGGTGGCCTTGTAGATGTTGCTGGGTTACAGCTCTCAATAGCTCTAGCCAACATAGCCAATGGTCAGGGATAATATCGTCCAGCAACATGTGAAGTTCTAAAGATTTCCCTTTGTTAATCAACAATATTTCTTGTTGTGGAGGGAGAAAAAGAGAACATTTCTTATAAACTTTAACCTTACAGAAATGCAGATAAGGAGTCTGTTACAATTTTGGTCTCTTCTGCTAAACAGTCTCCTATCTTCCCATTTTACTAGCTTGAATTACTTTGAACTGGGTGGCAGGCCATGTTTGTGAAGCACAGCATACAATTAGGAAGTAAATTCCTATACTTTTGTGCTAACTCGGCAGCGGGCACAGCTTCTGAGCCTGAATTGAGATCTTTGATGGCGAGAGAGCAGGCTACTACAATGTGCTCTTTGAAAAGCCTGGCTAAATCACAGATTAGTTGCTGAAATGTTTCCACAGTTTATTTTTCTAGGATCTCTTCCATGGCTGCTTTCTCATAAAAAGACAAGGCTGTGGAAGGAAATCGGGCCTCTTTATTTGCCTGGCTCCACTGACCTGCACAATGGACTGTTGCACATTTGGGGTTTCAGCTTGTTCAGGTACAACTGCATAATTGATAAATGACCTAATAATTAAAACCAAATGCAAGTCTGTCCACGAAGAAGCCATGCTGCTCAGGAAATGGAGATCTTCCTCCCCACATATTTGGGCTGTAAGATTGGGGGGGAAGAATCATGCCTCTCGTTGCTGCAGCTTAACCTTGAATAACTTGGGAATACTTGATATGCAGTTTCTGAAAGGAAAATACCATGGGGTTGTGTCCAGTGCTAGTCCTGCTCAGAGTAGACCCACAGAAATGAATAGCCATGACTAAGTTGGGTCCATTAATTTCTGTGGCTCTATTCTGAGTAAAACTTAGCAACTCCCTGAGACAGAAATTAAGCTAAGCTATGTTTAATTTCTCAAGGCAAACCCTTCTGTTTAATTTTAGTGTAAATCAAGAAGACTTTTTTTGCTGCCTTCTATTTTTTTCTGCCTGAATATGACGGTGTAATTTTTAATGTAATTATTTAAATGCATTGCTAAATTGCTTAGTAGGTTTAAAAATGTAAACTGTATACAAATATAACATAAAAACAATAGAACAGTAGACAGCACCACAACATTTGCATACAGCATGTTTGGTGTGTGTTTACTTTCACCCCGCCCAGTATATAGGGAATTCAATGGAACTTCTGAGTAGACATGTATAGAGCTGGGCTGTCACCATAACATGGTATAATACATTTTTTAATCCCCAAGAAAAGCTGCTGATGAATTACACTAATTTTTAGTGAAAGGGCATTTTGACTTAAATATGGAGTGAGAGGCCATTGCTGCTCTAAGAGGTCACATTTGCCTTGTGGCAAAGCATGGGAAGCGATTTGTTGATTGGCCATTGACATTAGCAGTTTGTTCATGGTCGTTCTTCGGACAAATGTCATTTTCATCTGATGGTGATCTCTTGCTATTTGGTTGATCAGGATATTTTGGGTAGAAGAATCAAAATGAGCACAAGGCAGGATAGGCGTGTTGCTGATAGCTATTATATACCGTATATACTCAAGTGTAAGCCGACCCAAATATAAGCCGAGACACCTAATTTAACCACAAAAAGCTGGGAAAACTTATTGACTCGAGTATAAGCCTAGGATGGGAAATGCCGACAGTGGCAAAGGCGGTGGAGGAGGAAGGGGCAGCCCAAAAGGGCTGCTTTCGGGCTGCTCGTTCCTCCTCCTCCGCCAACAGCAGCCTCTGCCCTCGCAAGGGCAGGCACAGGAGCACGAGTGGCAGCAGCAAACAGTAAGTGGGACCCTCACTCGAGTATAAGCCGAGGCAGGCTTTCTCAGCATAAAAAATGTGCTGGAAAAGTCAGCTTATACACGAGTATATACGGTACTTAAAAGGGAGAAGAACCTAGTAAAATAGGGTGGGTTAAAAAGTGGTGCACCTGGAGAGTAGCTTCACTTTCTAACAGGCACATCTGCAGAGGAAGCCAGTACTACCTGTTCTACTTTACCTTGGCTGTTCTTTCTGCCGTCAACTTTTTTGGGCCAGTGTGCCCATCTGAAATTTTGGGAAAGCGTTGGAGATGCCAGACACAAATTGGTTGCAGTGGGGCTGTAGCACAGCACAAACCTAAAAATCGTGCTGGCAAACCTTCATCATTCAGCCCCATCCATAGGGGAGGGGAAGCACCTACTCCAGCCAGCACTCTGCTTCTTTAGTAAGCTTTCTACACCTCTCCTCTGGTCGAAATGGGAGAGTGGACATCCAGTCCTTGCAGCCAGTAAATTGTGGGTATGTTTAAGAGGGCTGTTAAATGCAGGCAGCCACTGGCACCTGGTGGCACTATACTGGCAACCTCTCTTTTTTTACTGCTAGAGGAAAGTGTAGACCTAGAACTGAGAGAGGAAGCTTGGGTCTGGGAAAGTGTGTACAGTGGTACCTCAGCTTAAGAACTTGATTCGTTCTGGAGGTCTGTTCTTAACCTGAAATGGTTCTTAACCTGAGGTGCCACTTTAGCTAATGGGGCCTCCCACTGCCGCCGTGCCACCGCTGTGCGATTTCTGTTCTCATCCTGAAGCAAAGTTCTTAATCCAAGGTACTATTTCTGGGTTAGCAGAGTCTGTAACCTGAAGCATCTGTAACCTGAAGAGTCTGTAACCCAAGGTACCACTGTAATTCCTTTACAATGTGGTGGGCTCCCTTGAGTTTTTTCTTAACCAGCAGAATGGTCTTACAGATCTTTCCCCCTTACACAAATGAGTTGCAAGCTAGTAAAGATTGCCATCCAACCAGCAAGGAGAAAGCACTGCCTTGCTTCTACATGATATAAGAAGTCTTGTCAATCCATGCTTCTAAGAGACATTAGCAATCCAGCTGCATGAATGTTGTCCTGACAGCGACATTCCCTCCTATTTTGTATGCAGTCTGCTGCCATTTTACCTTCAAATAATTGCAGAACAAAGCAGATTTGGAAGAAATTAGCACCAGTTTCTGTAGCTCCATATCTCCCTTTGCTGCCCTCCCCCATTGCTTGTTCTACCATTTCCCGTTTTCCACTTTCCACTGCAAATGCACCATTGCCAGTACTTCTTATATTTTAATATTTGCACAGCTATTCAAATAAAATATTTTTAAAGGGAAAAAGTCAACAATCTTATCAGGGCTGGTGTTAAGGCTTTAGCTTTTTATATTTGGAAGGTTTTTGTTCCAGTTTTTAGCCTGTCCAGTTTAAGTCTGATGCTGCTGTTTTAAGAAGAAGAACTGGTGCATTATACTATAATCACTGGCTTGAGAGGAGTTGCTGTTTTCTCAATTTATTTGTTCTCTCTTGCTGTTGACCTTTAAGTATTAAAAAATTCAGAGTGTTGAAAAGATGACCTGTATATAAACCCAAAGTCCCAATGATGCTTAAAATTCATCCCATTTCTTTTTGAATACTGCTGCTATGAAGTGAACTCTATAAAGAAGCACTTAAATGAACAACATCAGTGTGTGTGTGTTCCCCACCCCCCAAGGTAAAATGTTAAAGCTGGCATATTAGCAGCCAACATAGACAGCAAAAGAAGAAACTAATCTACTAAATTCCAAAGACTGGGGAAATGGAGGTAGGGCAGGCTTAGTACAGAGTGATTTATAAACTGTTTTCAAAGTGAACAGAGTGTATATTGAAGGGTAAGAGGGGGAAAATTGTTGAGGGAGAGAGCAAGAAGAAAACCAGCAAGAAGCAGAAATGAGTAGCAGTGTTTGTCTCCCAGGGATCACAGCTTAGTTCAGCACAACAATATGTCTACCAGGGACTAAGTGTATGAAGGTAGAAATTAGCAGAATACTGTGTTACTGGAGCAGAATATATATAGCAGGCACGTCCAACTCCCTAGCTAGAGACTATACAACAACTGGCAGTCATCTACCCATTGTCATTGGGGCGGGGCTTGGAGTTGTTGAGCTTTTTTTGGGGGGGGGATAGGGAGCCCGCAATCGGGTAAGTACTGATGATATATAGCATTTTTGATTGTTCGAAACACTTCACACATTGCCTCAGTAGTCCCTGTTACAAACGTATATTCACTGTTTTTTCATGTTGTAACACAGACCACAGTTGTCATATTCTTCCTTGCTATGTTTAATCATAATTTGGATGAAGGAGTGGAGGGAAACCTTACCAAATTTGCAGATGCCACAAAATTGGGATAGATCTTTGAGCTGATTTCGAATAAGGTGCAACTGCGTATTCTTATTTCAACAAAGCAGTAGCTTTCTTCAGATCTTAGATTCTGACATCTTACTCTTTAAATATTCTATGTTTGCATATGCTTTACATGGGGCTGCTTTTAAAAAAATTGTTGGAAAAGAACAGCAGCATGGCTCTTTGACAACTCCAAGTAGTGAATTTTCATCTCCAATACACTGGCTCTCAGTTTGCTTTTGAGCCATGATACAAACTGTTTTTCACCTTAACTCTCTGAAGTGACTTACTGCTAGTATCCGTCTGTCCTGGGAGAGAATGGAGGAGTGTGCATTTGGGGGTGAGGTCAGTCAAGCTGTTTGCAGAGACTGATGTGGGAGAGGCATGTTTTGTTGTAGCTTGGACAGATGAAGGCATCCAGTTGTGCTGTTGCAGAATGACTTAGGAGCAGAATATCTGAAGGACTGCCCAATTATTAAGATTGTAATTAGAAGCATTCATAAGTTGGTACTATGAGGAGTAGGGCCTCCTCAGTGATGGCATCTTAGTTTTGAAACTCTCTCGCCATATCACTTCAACTGGCCTTTAGGCACCAGTAAAACAATATTGCTTTCTAGGATTTTTGAAATAGTTTTCAGGTTGATTTGAAGTGTCTCTCATTGATGTGACAGTATTCTAGCAGCTTTTGAGGAGTCTGGAAAAAATGCTGTTGTATTTGCTTCATTCTTGGTGGTTGTTAATTGTGTTCAAACTTCAGTTATAAGCACAAATGAAAATGGCTGGCTGAATGGTAAGTACTGTAATATTTTAAATACATGTAACCTACAGGGAAAAAATATATTATATTGTGTGACGTGTACCTGAGTTGAGATTTGAGGAGCAATCTCCTATGACAAAAGTACAAAGCACTACTCTGTTGTAATTGTACCAGTTTACTCTGTGAAGGTCTCAATGCTTCTGCTGTTCCAGAGGTTAAGGTCCAAACCAATGGATTCAAGTTACAAGAAAGGAGATTATGACTAAACAATTAGAAAGAACTTTCTGACAGTAAGAGCTGTTTGACTGTGGATTTGACTTCCTCAGATGGTGGTGGACTCCCCTTATTGGAGGCTTTTAAATAAGGTTAGATGGCCATCTGCCACAGTTGTTTTAACTGTGATTACTGCATTGCATAGGGACATGGGTGGTGCTGTGGGTTAAACCACAGAGCCTAGGACTTGCCGATCAGAAGATTGGCACTTCGAATCCCCACGATGGGGTGAGTGCCCATTGCTCAGTCCCTCCTCCTGCCAACCTAGCAGTTCAAAAGCACATCAAAGTGCAAGTAGATAAATAGGTACCTCTCTGGTTCACCAGAAGCAGCTTGGTCATGACCCAGAAGCTGTACCCCGCAGTGGCATAGCGTGGGAGGTGCGGGGGGGCCGGCCGCACCGGGCGCAACATCTGGGGGTTAGGGTTAGGGGGGCGCAAATCCACAGGTTAGGGGGCACAAATTACTTGCCTTGCCCCGGGTGCTGACAACCCACGCTACACCACTGGTACCCCGGCTCCCTCGGCCAATAAAGTGAGAGGAGCACCGCAACCCCAGAGTCGGCCACGACTGGACATAATGGTCAGGGGTCCCTTTACCTTTATTGCATTGCATGGGGTTGGACTAGAAGACCCTTTGCATCCCTTCCAATGGTTCCACAGTTCTATGATTCTATTATTCCGAATACTGTTCAGTGCAGGTAAATTCTAAATTCTCTTAGTTTATAATTAAATTGCTCTGAATAACTCTTCTCCTTCTCCCGCCATACACAAATGTTTAAAAGTGCCATTGTTATACTGTGTAAATAGCATTTCTGTTTGTTTGACATCTTCATCCTTCCCCACATAATTTGGATGAAGGAGGACCTGGTAAGTGGTTGTATCCCAATACCTCCTAGCATGAAAAGCAAAAACAAAAGCTTTCCCCAATATTACAAACATAATTAAAAACAAACAAACAAGTGTGATTCCTGAATGAACAGGTTTGCCCAACCCCATTTCCAAACAGAGAGGTAGCAATGATAGGCTCCCAAGATCAATTCTTAAGGGACACACACACACACACACACACACACAAAGCGATGCTATCTAGTCAAGGCTCAGGTAGTGTACAAAGCGTGTACCTAAGAGATGCTGTGGCTTGATAGATGGACAGGCAAAGAGATCAATCTGCTCTTGCTCTCCACAAGACATGAATACCATCATTGTCCTTGCATCAGGGGAACATTAGTTTGAAGGGCTTTCCAAAGGTAAAATGTTTTCCTCGTATCAAGCTGCTTGCTTATTTAAGAGACAATTCAGGCATATCAACAGCACACCATGCTAACTCCAGGGCCGGGGGCGGGGCTTAAGCAAGTCACCCTCCATGGAACCCTTCCATGCCTCAGTAAGTCTACCTGTTCACTACAGAAGCTCCAAGTTGTCTTGTAAATGGGCCTCCGCCACTATTCACATAATTACCACCAGCCAATTAAAAGGGGGGTTATGAAAAAAACTCTCCTTGAAATGTGATGTCTGAGGCAGGGTGAAGCCAAAGGTACTTTAACATAGAGGTGGGGAAGCTAAAGCCCTCCACAGGTGGTTAGATTGCAGCTCCCATCACCCCAGGCCAATGGCTTTGCTGGCTGGGATGTATGGGAGTTGGTGCCTAACAACCTCTGAAGGGTGATAGGTTGGCCACCCCTACTTTAGCATTTTTGAAACACCCTTTTCTCAATAATCTTTATAACAGCTTGACATAATTTGCCCTTCACCATAGACATTTGCTGAGACTGGCTTTTCAAAGGTCACCTAGTGAATTTATGCCAAGGTGTTGAACTAAGGATCACCTGGTCTGTTTGCTTGTTTTTAGGATAAACACTGTAGCCTTAGCCACTAGACTATTCCAGTTCTGATTATGCAGAAAGCTTGCTGTGTGGCAAGAAGCAAAACCACAAGCTGTCCACTATAATAAAACTTCCACTGGAGAGATCACAAAGAGCTGGTTTTCCTTTAGACAATTTCACATGCCAGGAAAATCCGTTCTAGTTAGCCTAACAAGAGGGCATCTTGAGGACAATCTGGAAAAGCAGCTCCAAGTATGCAGAATTGGTGTAATACACATGTGTAAACTAGCAAAAGCAATGCCAGTATTGATCGTCCTTCCACAAGAGTGTAGTTAGGTTGCATGCAGTGATTAGTCATCACTTCCACTAACTTTGAAAACCCCCAGAATGCCTCCCTGTCATGTACAGTATGAGTTCCTGCAGCCAGCTATAGTAAATCAAGCCTCATAAGGCATGCAAGATGCTTTTTTAAACTGCTGACACCGGAGAATGACCCCACCTGCTGGATTACAGCAATAATGTGCATATTTGGACCCCACAAGGAGATCAAGGTAGCAGACATAGAAGGTACTTTACTGGGTCCTAGCAACAATCTAGTATTGTACTTTAGGCTGAGAGATAGTATCCAGCTCAAGACAACTCTTAATAGCCTCATGGCTGACCAGGAGTTTCATCTAGGGTGGCCACATTATCAAAACAGAGGAGCCGCATCACTAAAAAGAAGGCACATATTTGCACAAACGTATTTGCACCTAGTTTGAGCAGGTGATCTGTATGCTTGCTCAGTTTCCTGCCCAGATGCTTATGATTGATGGGCAACTTCAAGGTCACTGCTATCCCTTCTTATGTTTAAGCAGCACTGGACATGACAGCCCTTGAAATAGAAAACTCTCCTTTATAAAGTGGAACATGTGGACACCCTAATTTCAGCCTGGGCTCCTCAAACTAAGTCCAACCCTTCTGCCATTGTACCAACAGACTTAAAACAGCAGCTCAAAAGATTGGACAAGCAGCTAGATGAGAACTTCCAAAATGGGGGAGTGGTAGAATTACTGTAACAGATTCCTAATGAGTGCTTTCAAATCTCCATCAGTAGAGGTGTTTAAAAGTATGACAGACAGGCATTTTATTGGATTACTTGGGGTTGCTTCAGTGCCTGAAGAATGTCAGAAAATTAGACCCCTTACAATCATGTTTGGTTTTCTATACAAAGGTGATGAAGTACATCTCTGCTGATGAGGCATAGTCCTCTAGCAAGGATAGCTTGGTGTAAGTTCCTTCATCTAGCAAGGGGCTGGACTTTATGAGGCCCCTTCCGAGTTTATCTTTATATGTAGGAAAGTATGGGGGTGAGTGTCCTTAAAAGGCTACAAATGAAAAGGAGCATTCATTCATGGTGCAAAACACATCTAGACAGACATGTCATATTTAACGGCAGAGGCTGAGGAAACTGTCCTTGAAGGCATCAGCCTAGTGTGGCAGCAGGACAAAAGGCAAATATGATTATAGGTTCATCAGAGGAAGCAGGGAATACAAATCCTCAGAAATTATGTTGTTGTTATTCAAGGCACAGAGTTTAGACTTTATCTAGTAGACAGGCTTCAGGTTTGCTCAACTATTCATAGATAGACTATTGCTGGCTTGGAGCCATTGTGGCACACAGCAAAATGTTCTCTTGTGTGTGTGTGGTTTTTTTAAAAAGAAGACAGCTAAAGAAGCAAAGTTTATCGCTGATCAGAAAAAGCAATTTAGCAATATGTAACAAGGATTCTTTTTTAAAGGCAGGAGCAGATAAAGAGTAGAAAACTGTGGGCAGTGGTAGGTGTTTAGAGAAGGCAAGTAACCCAGGCAGAGACATATTTTTGAATAATTAGGAAATAAAGAGTAACGCAGGCAGAACTATTTTGCTCTAGTATCAGTAAACATGCAAAATAGCTCATCTGGTACATGTGACAAAAGCAGTGAGGTAAACAAATTAAAAGTTAGATAAGTTTATGTAAAAAAAGAAGAAAACATCTAATTGCAATCTAATCATGAGTACAACTTGAGAAGCCAGTGCTAATGAGCTGAGATTTTAAAAAGTCAAGGTTCTTCTCCTGACTTTTATTTTTATACCATAAAACCACATTGTCAGTGATTACATATACATTGGAGTTCTGCTGTTCTGTTATCCTGTTACTACATTTAGAAGACTAATTTTACTACCTGCCCACATATGCAATAATAATAATAATAATAATAATAATAATAATAATAATAATAACAACAACAACTTCTACAGTCATTATTTAGAGTGGTACCTCAGGAATGCTAGTTTCTGATGGTGTATGTTGGGTGTAGGCGGGAGAGTCTACACTGAAGGGAGTTGGAGTCAAAAACTACTTGAGGGCACCAGGTTGAGGAAAGTTGATGTAGTCAAGGTATCTTCAACCTTTCAGAACTTTTAACCCAAACATGCATTTGAGGACCCACTTCTTAATCATTTATGATCTATTTGCATGGTGGTAGTGCTCATGTTGTGACCCATTCATGGGTCCTGACCTGCCAGCTGACGACGAGTGAATTGTAGCCCATACCATCTAAAAGTAAGGTCCACATAATTTCCTCCTAGTCTGTTCCACAGTACCCTTTGTAATGTGTCATGGTGACGCACTAAATTGGATAAGGTACCCTAATCACCCAAGACTTTTGCAGAAGGGTGAGCAAAGTATCTCTTACAGGGTGTTATTCTAACCATGTCTTCTCAGAAAAAAGCCTTGTTGAATTCAGTGGGGCTTACACTCAGGTTGGTGGGGTTATGAATGCAGCCTTAGTTGTTTTTGGAAACCCAGCATCCCACATCCAAACAAAAGAGTGCCACTGTATCTATATTGCAGCCTGCTTACACATACAAAATTTAGATAAATTCCCTAAATAAAGAATTAAGGAATTCTAGGTTGTTTTCAGCCACAGCTGCCTTCTGTCTCTCTGTGGAAGTGTGTGAACTTGAATCTGTTGTTTCCATACTTCCATATCCTTTGTTGGAACAGAAATGAGATGCTCTTGTCCCTTCCAGAGTTGTTAAATCAGTTTTAACTCACTTGAACTTCTGATTTATTCTGTCCAGGACTTGTTATGTCTGCCTAGCTGATTCTGTTAAGACGTGTTCATGATGTGCTAGAATTGGGGATCATGGGCATCTGTAGTGACAGAAGTGCTTTTAAGGCAAGGAAATATCCCTAAATACAGGTTTGAATAAGGTGTCCCTTGATAACCTTTTTTTGTGTTTGTGCTTTCTACCTAACAATATTTTGTTTGCAATGAGTCATATAAGGAGGACCTGCATACCAGCTGAATATATTATTTTAATTTCAGCAGGTTTTGGATCAAGTCTGCATTATTAAATGTGTCAAGCAGGCATGGTAATACGATGATGCCTGGCCCAGATATGTCACCAACAATGTAACACACATAATATGAATTGTGTTCTTTCTTCAAAGTGCTCTGCTAATGCTAAACTTCATCGTCAGTACATTAAACATATAAGGGAGCCTGCTAATTTCAGTCTGACTGCTCAGTTGAGGGTTTGGTATATCTAAAAATGAACACTCACCATTATCATGCTGAGACAGGAGATTCCAGCAGCCTAATTTTCCTCACATTGGTTGTGAGCTTTCGGGATGATTTTGTTGCAACATTTTCCCTTCCAAACAATATTTTTGGAGGCATACATGTGACAAATGCTTTGATTGAGAACTTAATCTACCTAGATTCTGCCCTGTGACATAATACATTGTTCTCCTCCAGATGTTTCTTCATGGAGTAAAAATGTTACATCAAAATTGGAGTTGTGGAGTATGGTCTTAATATTCCTTCCTTCCTTCCTTCCTTCCTTCCTTCCTTCCTTCCTTCCTTCCTTCCTTCCTTCCTTCCTTCCTTTCCAGCTTAATTTTTTAAAACAAAATCTAAGCAGTGTCCAAGAGTAGCAATCAACATAAAACCACCAAAACAATATCCTAAAAACAGAGATAAAAATACCATCGGTACACATCAAAATATAAGCTTCATGTATGACAGAGCAAAGGGCATTACAGAGCGTAACAATTTTAATAGTCTTGGTCCTATTAACCACAGTTTACTGAATCAAGATCAAGCCTGGTGCCAAAAAGCCCCTGCTCCAGCCTTCCTCCACTTACCTCTCTTGCACCTTTAATGCAGAATTTGAGGGGGTTGTTAGACCACAGTTTCTTTTTTTGTGCATTTTACACTCTGACTGCACTCTAGTATTGGAGGTCATGGTTTTATCTTTGTTTGGAACCTAGATTAGTTATGTCTCATCCAGGTCAGTGTGGTGTTGTTGACTGAATGACAGAACTTGGGAAAAGGAATACCTGAGTTTGAACCTCAGCTCAGCCAGGAAGTTTATAAGGTCTTAGAAGAAGAAGAGTTTGGATTTGATATCCTGCTTTATCACTACCCTAAGGAGTCTCAAAGCGGCTACGATTCTCCTTTCCCTTCCTCCCCCACAGCAAACACTCTGTGAGGTGAGTGGGGCTGAGAGACTTCAAAGAAGTATGACTTGCCCAAGGTCACCCAGCAGCTTCATGTGGAGGAGCGGAGACACGAATCCGGTTCACCAGATTATGAGACTACCGCTCTTAACCACTACACCACACTGGCTCTCTTAGGGAAGCCACTGGCCTTTATTATTATTATTATTATTATTATTATTATTATTATTATTATTATTATTTTTTGGTCTTCCTACCACACATAGTTTTTGTGAAAATATGATGGGATATAAGACTGAGTTCCTTACGGGAAGTGATGGAGTCTAAATAAATAAACCTTTTTCATGTCTCTTTAGCAGAACTAAAAAGGGAACAGCAATATAGAGCATGTACATCCAGTCCTGTTGAGTATCAGACCTTTGGTGTTTCAGGTTTGTCACAGAGTGGGTCTGGATGCTTGTCTGAGGTGGTCTGTCGTAGAGCAGACATTTCTATCAGCAGCAGAAAGCCTTATGAGGATATGTTTCAAAATAATAAGAATAATGACAAAAAAGAGGTAAGAGGATATTCATCACTCTAAGAGCCCATTCAAAGGCAACGTCAGCCTTGTAATTCAAGACAGCTTCAAAGCTGGATACCTGGGGGAAAAAATATGAGCAAAGGAGTGCACAGTCAGTGTGTCTAGCGTTCTTTGGTCTTTGCTTGGTTCGTTTTCTGCCTGTCACTCAGACGTACAGTTCATACTTTTGTGCTTTATACAAAAGGACATGTCTTTGGCTGTCGGAGGTACACTGGTTTTTAAACCAATGGAATTTAATTTTTATTGTTTTATGATGGTTTATGTTTTGCCTTCATGCATTTATTATTGTCGTTGTTGTACACAGGCCTGGAATCCATTTGAGCAAAGACCAGTTTAGACATTTAAAAACTAAAAACTATTTTTTTTTATTCCAAAAAGGAAAAAACAAGTTTAAATCAATGAGGTGTTCAAAATCAAGTGTCCTTTTTAATATATTTTCTAAAGAAAAGGGAACACAAACAGCATATTATTTCATAAGGGAGGAGTTATAGCCCAGTAGTAGAATACCCATACAGAAGTTCTCTGGAATTGCCAGTTGGAACTCAGAAAGATTCCCTGTCTGAAACCATGGACTGCCACTGCCAGCCATTGTTAACAGTACTGATCTAGATGGACCAGATTCCTATGTTCTGTTGTTCCTAGTCAACATTTAAACCACAGCTATATAGCTGTACAGTATAAGGATTATGTGCAAGCTGGTTTATTTGAGGACAATTTCAGTTCTCCACCACCACCCCTTTGCCTATGTAATTCCCACAGTTCCTCACTTCTTCTAGTCATTTGAGAACTAAACAAATGGAAAAACTCAGATAGGTAAACATAAACTTTGAGAACAAGAGTACCTAGGGGAGATTGGTAGATGACCCTAGTGGCATCTTCTGGAGCCAGGATCTAGTTTCAAAAATCCAGATTAATTAGAGGGATTTTGCACCTGCATTAGATTGTTGTATATGAGAATGTACCAAGAAATTGGTAGAGGCCAATACATTTTAATACAACAATCATGGCTCTAATAAGAAAATCCGCCTCTATTCCTTCAGGGAAAGATTAAGATAAAACAACTGTTGTGTCCTGGTACTGTGTTTGATGAAAAGAAAATAGTAAATAAGCATCTTCCCATCTGGTTAAACAACAACAGCCTTAATTTGATTATAGACAGTGAGCTCATGTTTTTCCTTAAGCTATTGGTTTGCTAGGGGCGTACTGATAATTCAGAAAATACAACAGCAACAGCAGTGTTTCTCTCATTTAAAGGGCTTGATCATATCAATCCATTTTATCTACAGTGGTGCAAATAATTTATTTCATTGCTTTAATTCAGGTGTCAGGAACCTCAGGCCCAGAGGCCAAATGCAGCTCCTCAGACTCCTCCTTGTGTCCTTTGGAACTCTACACAGGCCACACCCACTCTCCTCAGGCCACACCCCTCACAAGCCAGCTTTGCACCCTGCTTGATTTTGCCTGATTGGAATGTGCCCTTGAGCTTTGCTAACATCTCTGGCTTGTCTGGAAGGACGATAGAGAGGATTTTGCAGGCATGTGTAGAAACTAGTATCCATTGCTTTGCACATATTCCCCTCTGGCCTCAACTGCCCCTGGCATGTATATGGCCCTTAGAAGGCTACCCAGAAGGGAATAGGGCTCTTGGGCTGATTCCCTATGTGCTATGAAGGAGAACCTGTATTTTGTGTGGGGTGATTTCCTCTAATGCCCATAGTGAAGGTAGAAACCTAGGCAGAGGTGAAAGACCATCAGTCGTTTACTTGTTCTCCTCTATGAACTGGAAGCAGTAGTGGTGGAAGCCATGAGAAATCTGTCCTGAGAGTTTTGATCTGGCTGAGGACAAATTGGAGTCCTCAAAGATGGAGTTGGACTTTGGCTGTTAGAAGGGATACCACCAATAAAAAAATGTAGTGTTCTGCCTCTACTGTCAGAGGAGTCAAGTGCGGAGTCATTGCACTTGGCTCCTGCTTGTGGGCTTCCCATAAGCAGCTGGCTGGCTATTGTGAGAATCAGTTGCTGAACTAGATAGGATGTTAGCCTGATCCAGACAGGCTGTTCTAATGTGCTTCCTACCTGAGCTTTTTGCTAGCAACTTATGGCCTTATAAAACATTGCTTGCCTGTGGCATAACTGTGTGTGTCAATAATCACCCAAGTTCAGCTTCCCTTTTAGATGTATGTGTTTCTGATTCCAGTGTAGGACGGAGAGTTTGATGTCCCACTCCCAGAGGAGATGTTCTCACCCCAGTCTTAATCCAAATGTTCACCACTGCAAAAGACTGCTACTGTTGAGAGGACATATTTGTTCCTGATTTTAAAACAGCTGCATCAAATAAGAATGGCCCATGAGTAAATACATTTTGCATAATCAGATATCAAGAGATGTATATAAAGAATAAGTCTCCTGCATAGGAGATGATAACAGTAATAGCCAGGAATACTTCCCTAGCCACAAACACAGCTATTGATCAAGTGTGTTAGAAGCAGATGATGAGACTTGAAGCCACAACCTCACAAAAATGATTCTCGGTGTCTGGAAGGACACTGCGAATAAATTGTTATTGGACACAATCAGTCTAACAAATCAATATTATGGCAAGAACCAGGAATTTGAAAACATCTGTATGTCCACTTGGGAGTCCTTTCCAAATGCTCCATCTTGGATTGAGTTCTTTTGTACTAGGCTCAGCTGCATGCAGGGTTTCCACCGATAGATCATAATATGAAAACAACGCTTCATTTTGCTTACTTCAGCTACATGAGGTTAACATTTTTTGGGGGGGGGGGAACCTGTGTCAGGCATCTGGTTTAACTTTAAAAAGTGCATGAGTAACGCGTTATTTATTCAACCCTTAATAGAAGGAAGCCCAACTTCAGCTCATAACATTGCAGCTGGCATGCCCTAAGGGAGGCACAAAAGTGTTCTTAAAAACTTATTTTACATCACTTTCAATGAATTCTGATCATAGACAACCCCTAATTATGCCGCATATAAAACAGGGGCGCAATGTCTTTCTCTATAAAGATTTCACTTGTGTCTCTAGATGACTGCCCTTACCATGGGAAGAATTATATGGACAGTTTTATAAGTTATGAATCCAAGGGTAACCTTGTGTACTTTTCAAAAAATTATACAAGACTTAAATATTTAAAACTCTTTTTGAAATATTTATTTCATAGAATATATACACTGCTTGATTGTAAATACAACAACAATCTCAGGGCAGTTGACAAAAGGACAAAACAATAAAATCATGAACAAAATTGCAGCCCTACTTTAAAACAGACAAAAGTTAAAATTCAAAAATGACCTCAACTTTCTAAGCTTCTGCGTAGGCTTGTCTAAACAGTAATGTTTTTAGCAGGTACTGAAAAGAGTGCAATGAAGGCACCTATTCAATGGTGTGCAGTGTAATTTTTCATAGGGGAACAGTTAGGCCCAGCTTGTGAGGGCAATTGGTGGGTTGGGGGAGTTGCGCACATGAACATCACAACTCCCCCTGCCTAAGTTAGGCAGAAGCTTCCCAGGCTGTGGGAAGGAGGCACCAGGGGAACATTTAGGGGACTAGCCTATCATCCTACTCCATTGATTGCATGCTGCTACACCTATTTGATCTGTTCATTCTATTGCTTGTTATCAATTTCACTATGATGAAAGGTGTTCTGCCTTGCACCTGAGCATCTGAAGGAGAACTCTGATTTGTCCCATCAAAGCTGCTCCCGGCTCCCTGGATACCTGTATGTTTTTCCCAGTAGGGCGAATAGCATTTTGGGAGTATTTAACCCAGATAAATGGCTTAATACATCCCCAATACTTTGCTCCCAATCTGATTCAGGGTCAATATTTTTGTTTTTATCGGAGAGAAGTGGGCAAGGTGTTCATACACACTAAATTAGGAAGAAATCCGTTTTATGCATTTTGTTTTCAGCCTTCTAATGTGCATTATACTGTTAATTTCATTTGTGTATGTACTGCACAAATGTGTCAAAATAATGTGGAGGTGAAAATAGCATTCCCCCTGGTAGCTTTTTTTATTGTAAACGCTGAATGTGAAAGTGTGGTTCACCAGATTGCATTATCCATCTGTTACACAAGAAAGCTTAGCGCTTCCTGGGTTTCTTTGAGTTATTTACTTTAATATTCTTCCTTTTATAGAGAAGATTATCTCAAAAACTGGATTGTCCATACTAGATGGACTTTATTATTTAATCCTATTCTTGATATCTCTTTCTAATTCTATCCTCCCCCCTCTTCTCTTAAATGAAATATTGCCTTTTCTGATGTGCTTACATAAAAATACCCCAGATTTCACTTCTTATGTTTATAATACTGCCTTGAGCACAGTGCCTTTCCTTGCTGCATATTATTGAGAAATAACTCATCCAGGAATATCTGGCTGACCTAATCCCTTCTATCTTGGCTTCTGTCTCCTACTCTGGTGAAGTCTGGACCATTTAAATAGTCATATATTATTCTACTTTGGGGAGAAGTACGGGGCAGTTCAGTGATGACCCTTTTCTTCACTTAAGTGGATTTGGATCAAACCTATTAATTAGAAGGAGATATTGATGGTCTCTTCAGTACAGGAGGTCTCCTCAGTAAATGCTAGCAGTAGAACTTTATGGACTGTAGAACAAGTAGCACTTCCATGATGACTTACCTATTATGAAAGCAACTCTTAATGTTGCAGTCATTCAATGATGGTCATGTATAGAGTGTTTCAGACTTCAGTCCAGGGTGATTGGATGCATTTGGAAGGGGAACTGATGGACCCAATCCCCACCTGTGCAATTTAAGCTGAATATTGGAACAGTACTTACCACCATACATTGTCAGAATCCCAGCTATTTCAAGATTCCCTATATCTTGGGACTCAGCTAGACTGGTAAAGGAAAAGTGATTTATATGTGTTGTATGTGTGCCACCAGATGGCGATGGGGAGCTCCATTTTCCTCTACCTGTTTTCCCTGTTTAAATTTACAGCGCTTTAAACTAAAACGCTTCTTTGATGTGTCCAGATCCAGCCTTGGAAAGTCTTTCAATTGAACATGCATAGATAAGTGGTCAGGAAAGCGATCCTCTTTTGTGGCACTTTTTTTCTCTCTGAAAAGAGCTGTTGTTTGAGTTCACCTTAAGAGGCAGGCAGGAAGGGTCTCCTTTACATACTGAATTAGATTGTGGGCTTATTTTTAATTTTTTAAAAATATGTGTGCTGCAAAATACAGATTGAAGTGTGTGCCCCTGGGATGTCTGGGCTACACATTCAGAGAGGTCAATAAACAAAAATAATATGTAAATGACTAATGCTGGCTTTATAATACAGTCTCAGAAAAAGAAAAAGAAAAACCTTTCTCTTTGTCTGCATGAGATGGTCCATCTGTGCATTTGGAAAACAAGGGCAAAAGCTAGAGCATATTCCCAAACTGTGTTGTGGCAAAAGAACTGCTATCATACTGTTAGTTTAATCAACTAAGGATCCTGTGTACCCAAAGTAGTTGCTCACACAGGAGGTTGACTGATGCTTCTGTTCTTGATTCACTGGTCTGGACTTGGTTCCAGTCCAAGCTCAAGTCTACCTCCAATAGGGTTGGATAATTCTGTCTTGGCTTTGGATAGGTGGAAGAATTTATATCAGAAATATTGGGTATATAGGTTCCTTTTACACACTAGGTAAAAGCCTTGACAGTTTGACTTATCAGAAACGTGGAAAACACGTCTTCTAGAAGTCCTTGTTTTCTTTTGTCTTCGTTTCTTTTTGTCTCTGTCCTTTCATATTCATTTGTCTCTGCTCAGTCACTGATGCAAAGACAATGAAATATCTTCATCCCTTAGCAAATCACTTTGTAAATTAGAGTAAAACATTCCTGGGAGTGTTTTCCTAAGTCTCCTTTCCAAGCTAAGAGAGAATTAAACATCCACTGATTGACCAACAAGCCTCTGCTTTCCTTCCTTCCTTATCTGTCCTCCCCCTTTCCTTTACCTCCCTTTCCCATCCTCAATAACTCTACTTCTCTGGCCCAGATCAATGTCAGTAGTTAAATGGATCAGTTATTTGTAAGCTGTCTGTTGACCTTTCCGCCGTGATTGATTGCACGAGAGTGCACAGGAGTGAGGATTCCAGGCAAGGAGAGCAGTCACCGCTGCCTGCTTTCCCCTTGCCACTCCCAGAAGGCTGCTACAGTTTCCCACAGAGGAATAAGCTGCATGCGCAGATGCAGGACCAGAGAGTGCTCTCAAGTAACCATAATGAAGCCGAGAGCCCGCATCTAGTCTTCCTCGGTGGCTTAGAGGAATTATTTATGAAGAGGAGTTGAGAGCTGAGTGGTTTACTGGCCTTTGACACACTTCCTGGCCTGAGGTTTGGAATCAGAAAGTCACAGGAGCCCTGTGTGACAGCTGCCCTAGGGTGTTGCCCTGCACACTACCAAAATAGAAGGCAAAGTGACAGGAGGCAGAATCACAGAGATGTTTTGTGTTTCTGTTCCCCCTCATCCAGACCAGTAATTTCCTTTTTTAATGTACCATTCTCTCCTTTTTGGCATTGTTAAAGCACACAAATAACCCACATAACAAAGTGTGCGGAATAGTCCTTCAAGAACTCTGTCCCCTGTTGTGTTTTCTTTCTGGAAGTAATTTTGCCAGTGCCTTTAATTTGCTTTTAAATCTCCTGCAACCTGTTCCATGGAAGAAAGGGGCTTTGACCTTTTTAGCAATCTGTTTTATTTAGTTGTTGAGGATTCTCTTTTAGCATTACGGATAAGAATACCACCCACTATTCTTAACTTTTGTAATATACAGTTGGATAATTCAGTGAATGCCATCCTCCCTGTGCATAGCCGAGGAATACAAATTACCTTCAGAGTAGAAAACAAGAAGCAAGTTGTGCGTGATTATTTTGTTTTTCATCTTTTTAAAGTCGCTTCAGATGGCTGTAATTCACTGCATGGTCACAATTTCCAATCGCTTACTTAATAAACATGTAACACCACTAGAGTATTCCAGGGCACGTCACGGCAAGGTTCCTGAGCTGAATCCATATTTTGTAATCCAGTGATACAAAGCAAATAATGAAAAGTTCATTGGGTTGCTGGTTTGTTTCAGATTATCAGAGAAGAACAAAGTTCAGGTGTTTATGCATATTTGACAGAACTTGGAAGGAACTTTAGACTAGTTCACTTTCCCCAACCTAGTACTCTCAAAGATATTTTAGTCTTCCATTTTCATCAGTCCCAGCCAGGAGGGTCAGAGGCAGTAATGCTTCTGAATTCCAGTTGCTGAAAGCCACATGACATGTTTCCCACAGACATCTCCCCATTCTAAATCTTCTCTAAAGGGTTGGGAAACCATCCAGAGCAGATTTAGGAGGGTGCTGGGGAAAATGGCCCCAAAATGATTTGCCTTCCCATTTCACTTACAAAAACCTTACTGGCAGCTGAGTTGGTTGCACTGTTGGGTGCAGCCCATAAATTTGGAAAAATATGCAGTTCGACAAAGACCCACATAAATGTTTGCTTCTTTTAAATTATTTAAAGGGTTTCTTTTGAACAATGCCATTTTTAAGATGATTCTAAGATGTTTTATTTAGTAGTTGTAGCTAAGTACTATTAATGTTATTTGATATTAGATTAGGCTATGTTTTTTCTGTGTTCCTGTTTTTGTGATCTTGTGTTACAGGAAAAAGCTGCAATTCTCAGAGCTTTGCAGATGGACAGAACCATGAGCATTTTCAAAGAAACCTTTTTATTTTGAATCATTGATGGAAAAGACAAAGCAATAATTTATAGTTTGTTTTTTTTTAAAGATATTTAATGTAAAAGTTTGGGGGTTTTTAAATGTTCATAGCTGTATCCATCTGCAGAGCCCTGAAAATCTCAGCTTTTCCTTCTCTTTATGACCAAGTTTCTAATTCTTGGTTTTGAAGAAAAAATTGGGGCAGGTTTTTCTGAGAACTTACAAACTGGGCAGGTTTCACACATCCCACCCCTGCAATTCCAGACGGTTTAGAACTTTCTGTATATTCCTAATACCTTCTTCTCATTGGGTCTACAGAAAATGATATGGATTCTAGTTCCAAATGGCCCCTGATTTCACTGATGCATGTGAAGACTGTTGCACAAGGACTAATCACTTGTTCCAATTTATATACCTAGGATAGAAGAAGAAAAAACAGGGTATTTTTTTTGTTCAAGTTTGAATCGCTAATTTGTAATACAAGTTTGCTTTTGCTTTTTAGAAAACTACACAGAAAATCTTTTTAGCCTTTTAACAATGTAGAAAGTGACAGACTGACAAGAGTTGAAAGGGAATACTTAAAGTGACACCATCTGTTTTAGTCCCATTGGCTCAATGGCACTTACATACTACTAAATGAAGAAGAGTTGAACATATAATGTTTTACATGTTAGTGGCATAACTGACCACCAAATCATAGCATGTACCTCCAGAATATACCGTAAGAACATTCATTATAAGGAGTAATAGTTTCTTGGGATTTAAAAAAGGATGCTAGTTTCTATGCAATAAGAAAGACAAGGCGTTCTAAGTCCTTACTCATAAGGGAATGCTATTATAGGTTTGGAACCTATTATAGGTTAGGAATTTGGAAAATGAGCAACTTATTATGTTGGCCAGTTGGATCAGGAAGGCCTCATTCAAAACACACAAGGAGGTGTGCATGAAAAGGACCATAAACAAAATAACAACTCACAATTTAGGAGGAGGAATCTTGAGGAGGAATCACAAGTTCACCAAAGGAAAGCCATGCTTTCTGCAATTCCTAAATGGTATTTCAGTGCAACGTTATCCACAAAAATGCATCTACGAAGAGAGATTTTGTGGCTCTCAGAAAGAGAGAGAGAGAGAGAGAGAGAGAGAGAGAGAGAGAGAGAGAGAGAGAGAGAGAGCTGATTGTAGCTATACATCTTATTAGTCCTTCTTGGATTGAGGCTATTCTGTTCTAAAATCTTTTATATGGGGTAATGAATGCCGCTCTTTGCTTATCTGAGTAAACTGTTGGTGCTGGTGAACAATGCTTCAGAGCTATTTGTCTGTTCTGTGCGATAGACTAATTTGTCCAATAAAATCCCAAGGAAAAAGCACGGGGGAGTGGATAAAAAAGGGCAAAAGGACTCATTGACTCATCCATTTCCAAAACTATCTGTGTTTAATGGTAAGGGATCAATTAAGGATGTACACTGGTAGATTAACATTTGATTGGGTAGGGATTTGGGGAAAGAGAAACAAAGGCCAAGTGTTCTTTTGTTCTTTTTTGGTGCTGTAGAATAGCTGGAAACAGTGGAAAGAGCAACTTTCTCTCTGTTATCCTTAGCCCCAGTCTCAGACCACTGTCTTAATAGTTTCTACTGCAGGTTAAATTACCTGCATCTGTAACAAAAATACACTGTAATAAAAGTTGTGGTATAACTGGACTCTGAACTGAAAACTTTTCACAATAAATTTATGTGTTCCACAACAGTCCCAGAATTAAGTGAAGCTAATGAATGTGGGAAAATAGTGCTGACTTCTCAGACAAAGGCACGGTTAACATACAGTGCATAGCCAGACCGTGGCTAAGTATGAATGTGCAAACAACCTTAGCAGAAATCACGGCCACTTCACTTCTCCAGTCCTGCCGGCTTCAATGCTACCATGGTTTGGCTCAGCATTCTGTCACAATCTAGGCTCATGGTTTGGCTTGCTGCTGACAAACCATGAGCAAAAGTTTGCTCTTGGCAAACAGGCCTAGATTTGGATTTAATGTTAAGCGAAACCAAGACTTAGTGCCAGAAAATGCTACAACAGGAGTGAAGCACTGGTGATTTCTGTTGTGTTCACCTGCTCACTTGTCCACTCCCACTCAGCCATAGTTTGACTTAGTGTTACATTGGTCATTGTTGGTTAGAAAACAAAAGCCACCCAACACTGGGCTGTTGTTTTACACTACTGAGGGAATGAATGTAAAGTAATTAAATAATTATGATAAGACAGGCTAAGGAATAATAAAATGGTTGTTACTAATTCGATCTGTGTTGCTATGTTTTTATTATGTGGTAAATGCACACACACGCACGCACGCACGCACACACACACACACACAATTCTTTAATTTTCTTTGCCTTGCCTGCTAAAACAACATAAAATACTGTATACCTATAACCAAAGGAGAGGTACTTTGGCAAGCAAAAGTCAGTGAAGAGTGAGGGCAGTATTTTCTTAATTTGACACAGGAATGATCTCACCTAATCAGGCATCACACCAGAATGACATCACAGCACTTTGGGCTCATGAATAAAGGTTTGTTTGTACTCGGTATACTGCCACCATCAAGGCCAAATGCTTTTCTATAAAATGTATGCACCTTCTCACCTTTGCCAAGACCAGTACTCTTGGAGAATAGGGGGACTCAAGCAATTTAAAATATATTTTGCTTCTGGCCTACAGCCTGTCCTTGTGAACTGTTGTGTCTCATGGTGCTACTTAAGAGTCTTGTTATTCGGAGCAACTTTCCTCCTTGTGCCAGCCAGGGTTGTGACTCAACCCCTAATCCCAGTGCAACATAAGTTGTTGGTAGTGCTGTGTTGGAACTTCCAAAATGATGCCACATAAGAGGAAATGTGCAGCTCATGGAGAAAGGACTTTGGGTGCCTTCCAGCCTTCTTCCGCTGTTGACATGTAGAATAACTTTATATAAGCCATGACTGGTGTGTGTGTGTTTTCATTAGAGTAGTCTTTGCTCCTTGGTTATGAAGTGTAGTGCAGCACTTCATTATGGTATTGTGGGGGAAAGAAAATGGTAGGTAATTGTTTTTTGCCTCTTCACCATGAAGAAATTAGAAGGCAAATTGAAATGTTGTGTGCTTGGATATAAATCTGTTCAATCCTGTGCTGTCCTTTTATTAATGTAAAGGGAACATGGGGCAAACTGGAGGGAATTAATGTTTTAATTTAGTTGCTTTCATGCTGTCTAGGTGCCATCGCTGTTTTTAGAATGTTTGAAGATAAATGCAGGTCACAGACTCCTGGATACTTGATAAAGTTTCCTAGTGAATGTTGAGTACATAATTTGTTTTATCATATTGAAATGTGGCTCCTGCCGTGAGTTATTTCTTTGCAAATGCCAAATCAAATGTTTCAAAGAAGACTGGAGATGAAATGAAAATGAAGGGAGAAGACAATATAGATGTCATTAGACTGGAAATTGTTTATGAGAACCAGAGCTGACCGGCAGGTCTAAATGACATTGATTTGCATACTTTAAATTAGAGTTAATGGATTAATTCTGTGCAGAACTCTTGGCAGATAAAACAAAGTGGTGTCTGGGAACTATATTGAGATCCCTAAAACATGAGCAGGTCTGATTATGCTACTGATAAGTTATTTACTTGTTTACTCATTTATTTTTCCTTAGTGGGTCAAATGCATAATGGCGTTTTGTATTTTGCTTCTACCGGTATGATTATAATTAGGGGTGTACCAGTTATTCTTCAGTTTTGATTTTCAAACCAAAATAATTCTTTCCTTGTTTACAAAGTGTTTTGGTATTTTTAAAACCCTTTTTGTCCTTTCTAGTTCCACTGTTTTCCGTAACTGTTGTTTCAATGACATTTTTATTCTATTCTGCTTCATTTAAAAATATTTCCTGGAACAGACATACAGGTGATCCCATCCCTTTACAGATATTGTAGTGAAGATGATGTTATAGCATTTCTATATAGCCAATTATATTTGATTATGTGATGATGGCAAATGAAGTCAGTTGAAAATGAGGGCAGTGATTCCTGCATCTGTCACCTGTGTGATACAGCTGATTAGAGAATTATATCCTAAGCATGATAGCATTACACTATGTTATGATATCATGTGACAGCATGTCAACTTTTACCCGAGCAAAAGAGATCATTGTAAATAAACACATGAACACTCTTCAAACCTGTACTAAAGTTCAGGTCCCATCTTACCCCAATGACATCAACAGGACATAAGCATCTTACCCCAACCCTGTCCTGTGAGCCCTTCAAAACACGTCAACTTACCACCCCTTTCTGCCTCCTTACATTTCCCAAAGCTCAGGAGCCGTGGGAAATCCAATTTACCCAGGGGTCCTGGGTATACTGTAGGCTCTGGCATCAGCACTCTCATAGTAAGATTCCCTTATTATTATTGCTTCCACTAGCATATATTTTGAGGATAGGGAAGAAATTGTGGGATTTTGGTTTGAAGGCGTTTAAGACCTTGTATGAGACATTTGGGATGCATGCATTTAGGCTCTGTTGGACTTGCAATAATGCTGGGAAGGCTGCCACAAGGTATGGCAAGGTTCTCAGCACCCACTGAAGCAGACTTTCGACAGTAATGAAGCCTTATGAAAGGTGAGGTGGACTCCTTGCAAAAAGGGTGAAGGCAGAAATGGCAGCACCTTCCCCTTTTTCTCCATATTGTAAGGCAGACTTTTGCAGTAGCAGCAGCTTAAAAGCTCAGTGTTTCCACCACCCTTTTAATATTGGGTTGTTGTTGTTGTTGTTGTTTTGCTGTAGCTAGCATATGACTCCTTCACAGTATGGTCAGAGAAGGAGACCTGGTTCATGGTCCTATCCCAGAGGGCTTGGGCTGTCATTGAATGCCCCCCTGTGCCAACACCTCACACCAGTAAACAGCATTTCCATGCACTCTGGTTTCCGTCAGTGTTCTATTGCACCAGAAGCAGTTTAGTCATGCTGGCCACATGACCCAGAAAGCTGTCTGTGGACAAACGCTGGCTCCCTCGGCCTGAAAGTGAGATCAGTGCCACAACCCCATAGTTGCCTTTGACTGGACTAAACCATCCAGGGGTCCTTTACCTTTACCATTAGGAGCACAATGACGCTGAATGTTTCAAAATGCTTAGAGAGCAATGGGACTTTAGTGTGTGTGTGTTTTTAAATGGTTCATTTTAGCCATGGATATCTGAGTTTAGCTCAGCAAGAGGGTGCACCAAGCAGTGGCGTAGCGTAGGTTGTCAGCACCCGGGGCAAGGTAAGTAATTTGCGCCCCCTAACCCATGGATTTGCGCCCCCTAACCCTAACCCCAGATGTTGCACCCGGTGCGGCCGGCCCCCCCCTGCACCCCCCACGCTACGCCACTGGCACCAAGGAAGGAGGCAGCTGAGGGAGCAGAGAGGGACCACCACATGCTGGACCCAAATTTTGGGAGGCAGTTGGGTTGACTTCATAATGGATGTAGCAGTATCCCCCTCTACCAAATTTCAAAGTTTCAGTATTGTTATTTAGTTGTTGGCTTTCTTTGGGATGTGCCCGACTCAAAACTCAGTCTAAATTTATCATGTTGCCACTGACTGATTTTGGAAGCACTGTACTGGTAAATGGAACCTGGGTTTCTGAACTGGAAGCACACTGTATTCCTGTACAACTATGTCTACACTGCCAGATACAATATATATCTATTCAATGGCACAAGCCCACACCTTATTTCTGATTTTATCTTTGTTTTATGAGCCCTTTAGTATATTCACAGAGGCAGAATTTGGCACAATCTGTTAAATGCATCAGTGGCTTATAAAAATCACTGCTTGTTTCTTGCTTCCTATTAAGTAAGACATGCCAAAACTGGAAACCATTTGAGACATGAAATATGACTCAAAGGTCAGTGCTTAGAACGCGGATAATACAGTGCATGAGACAACACTAATCTCTTGGTACTGTGATGAATATGTTGACAAGCATTCAACTTTTAATAATTAATCATGAAAAAACAAAGCCATGTTAATAATTCAAGGCCTACTAATGTAGGGTGCTATGGCTATTTGAATACCATGCTTTCTGCTGAGCTTTGCCTGTGTTAATTTTAACCCAAAGAACTCTTGAGCATCATCTCCTTTTGTGACAGCATTTGCTCATTCTGCCATCAGCACAGAACAGGCCAGCTCAGATACATGTAGCAGCTTAAGCAGCAGAATTGGGAACAAAACAGTTTAAAAAGTCCAAAGGTTAATCAAAATCATGAGCAATCCTTTCTAACCATTTTCTACTGAAAATTTTTCTTAAAGCAAGACTACCTCCCCCCCCCCAGCATTTTGTTCTTATTCTGCAGCAGCAGTACATGTGTAATGTTTGCTTTGTGGTTAAGTTTCTGAATTGTATCCCTGCTTGGCTCTCCTTTTACCGGCTTACCCGTTCTACAGTAAATGAATGGATACAGTCATTTCTGTCTCTGTCTTCATGCCTTGTGTGTTTCCTGATACTTACGATAGGAAATTCCTTGAATACTGGAACTACCAAAGCACCTATTTCGTGGTCCAACCCATTTGGCCCATTAAGCAAGGGTGATTGCTCCTCTTAAGTTGCTGTTTTTGCAATTGCACACAGTTCCTAGATAAACAAAAGACTGACGTTTTCTAAAGAGTACGATTCTGTTAGCTTTGTTGAAGTTGGAGCCAGTAACTGGAGGGAGAAAATGCCTCTCATGTTGCATGTCTGGTTACAGAAACCAGTTGACTTAGTGTAATTCTTTCCAATGTTAGTGGTTTAAACGCCTAATTTTGTTCTATGTTTGGCTGGCTTTTTTTTTTCTTCCAAAAAACTTTGCTGTTCCTAAAATGTACTCAGAGAAATTACACCAACTCTGCTTTTAAAAGCAGAAAACTACAGGAGGTAGATGAAGCATCATATAAACAATATCTAAGGTTATTTCAGCATCTTCTGATACATACCACTGAAGCAAAAGAAAGAAGGAATAACCAAAACAAACAGTATACTTTAAAGGAGTTGAAATACATTTGCAAGGCAAACTCTAGTCAATGGCCTTCCAATGTTTCAGATAACAAAAGAGGGTGTGTGACACTGTACCTGTTGATCACAATCTACAACCAATATGGCAAATCTTTAGTCCAGTCTGATGGCCAGAATCCCTCATTTGCAACCATCCAGAGGGTTAGATGCTAGCGGCAGCCAATGCTGGGGTGAAAAGTGTTAGAGAGAAAAAGTGGGGAGGCAATGGCTGTGCCTTCTTTGTACATTCCAAAATTAGAAGTTTCTTTCTAAACATACACCCATCCAGAACAAGCAAGAGATATGATAGTTCAAGGATACATTTTAGCCAGGTAAAATGCTTGAGGGTGTGGAAGAGGGCCAGTGGAGTGGCATTGCCTGGGGAAACACTCAAGAGTCAGATATCCAGTGCCAATGTTCCCCATCCTGATCTACAGGAATCTTATTTATGATTTACACCATGCCCAATCAGTTTCCTAGGTTCCCTCCTATTGATGCTTATCTCAAAGAATCAAATTCCTTTCATGAGTGGCAGTTATTTCATGGAATGGTGTTAGTTTTATTCTTTAGGTGCCTCTGTATTGATTGAATGAAAGCTTCATAGTAAAGTTAAAGAGCTCTGGGTCCTTTAAGAGCATGATGCATTTAATATTTACATTAGGCTTTCGAAAGCTGGAAGCTTCTTGCATAGATTTTCCAATAGAATTCCATCCAGGTACTATGCACCTTTTCAGTTTCAATATTTCCAGATCACTGATCCCAACAGGTTCTAACCATTGCAGTGACCAGTAAGTTGCAATTCTGGAGCAAAAACATGATGCAGAAATTAGCCAACAACACTCCTCATCTTATTTGCTAAGTTAGACTTCACAAGCAACCATGGCAATCTAGTAGTACCCTACATTTACATAGCTACCCTGAGAGCACTGAAACAGGCATGAGAAATAGTATGATTTATTTTTTGTTGCTTTTTAGCCTCAAAGCCCCAAAGAGGTGAACAACTTCAGTGTATATTTCTTTTGTATTAATATGTAATTCAATTACAATACATAAATCACACCAATCGAAATAATATAAAATAGCAGCAAGGTTTTCAATGGCCAATGGAGGGAATGTGTGGCCCTCCAGATGTTGTTGGACTCCAATATAGCTATTGGTCAAGTTTGATGTGAGCAATAGTCCAGCAATAGCTTATTATTTTTATTTATATTCAGGATGGATGGATGAGTTGAACCAACTGGAAGCAACAAATACACAACAATCTGTTTGTGGTGGTCTTTTAAAATCCAGAAGGAAAACAGCTAAATTTTCCTATCTTGCAAAACCTTTCATAACAGCATAGCATAACAGTACAAAGTGCAAACAACTGAAATAGTGATAGCTCACAGCTTTCGCCTGCATGTATGGGCATAATCCACCAAGAACAGATCCTGACCAAGCCTCATTTCAATAAATCGAATTTCTGCAACAGCGTATCTACACTCACTAGGGCTTGCACAGGAGATATACCTAATGATTTGTGGCTTGTAAATGGCTGTCCTGCAGAGAATTGCATGCAGAAATGTGTTTTGCAGTCCTCACTAAAATCCATGCTTTTAAAATATGGACAGAGTATGTTTATTGGGAATTGAGAAATATAGGATATCTGAGTTACAGTAAATCACTGTTATTTTCTTGTCAGGTTCTGAATAAAAGATACTAGTATCCCTTTCCCCACCCCTTCCGTCTGCAAATCTATAAATCTTGTGTGGTATTTTTTTGTATCTACAACTACAGACCACTGCTTAGATAAGATTAGGAATGGTGGGTCTGTCTATTTCTGATACATGTCACATTCATATGCATCCACCCAGAAATCTGCTACATCCAGTTCTGCAATTTTTTAAATGTCTTGTAAAAAAATGTATTGAATGTCCATTTAAATCTATTATATATCTATGTTTCTAAACAGATTTTCTCTGAATATACATCTCTGAAGATATTTTGATAGGTCTTTTGAGACAATAACTTCATTGGGACACCTGAGAAGGGTAAATGCCAGGGGATAATAGACTCCAATCTGCACATTAGCTGCACATTAAAGATTCAAAACAGGTTAATTTTCTGTGGTGGCATCTTGACACTGGAAGGCCTTCCCAATAATTTAAATAACTAAATAATAAGACCCTGATGACACATTTGGCAATTGCATTACCATCCTCTTGATGCCAGGTTAAGACCCCTCTGTTAGCTTGGGCATTTTAGATGTAACGGTGTTCTCTCTACATTTGTTTTTGTTCTGATCTGTGGGCAAGCTCACCACTGAGGAGATTCCCAGGTGGGATGGATGGCAAGGCAAGGCGAGAGTCAGCACCTCGAAAAGAGATCAAGGTATTCAGGACCATGGATAGGGTACCTGACATGGAGGCCAAAGATCCAATTTATCTCAATTGTAGCCTATCTATCTTCCTTTCCTTTGGACCACATCAGCAAGCCAAGAGGGAGGTCTTGTCATCTGGGCAGCCCAGTACCTCCACACACACTGCCCAGGGACTGTGCCCCGGGGAAGGTCACTTTGGTGCTGACTTCACCCCTGGAAGTGCACTCCATTGTCTCACAAGACAGATGGATGCCAGCAACAGCAAATGTCTTGCAGCAGTGTGCCCCAGATATTGCGGTCTCTCTTTAGGACTATCTTGTGCCACAACTACTGAATCTGGCAGTAGAGTTGTACCCTTGGGGAGGTTAACTCCAGTGCCCACAGACTCACATGGTACAGGCTAGGACAGTGATCCATCTCCTCAAGTTGCCGAAGGTCATAGTAACATTTTTGTGTGTGTTGGTCAATCTTTTATCTGTCAGCACAAAATAATTCTGTGCTGAACATTTCTTCTGAGAGTGTGAAGCTGGGGAGATTGTCTGCTATGTGCTGCACATTGTTGTTTTTAATTGAATTATTTTTACTTATAAACGAATTGCTGCAGAAAGTTATTTTTAAAAGAAGGACTTCCCTTAAAAACAGAATATGTCTGTACTCAGTAGCTATCCTTCCTCGCTTCTTAAAAGCACGGGGAGGGTGTCATGTGGCAGTTCTTTCCATGGGGATTTGGAGATCAGGAAGCATCAGCAGCTAGAAGGGTTGCAAAGCACTTGTGAAATTGTTTGATGGAAAAAAGGACACAGAGAATGCTCTCTGCCATCTTGCAACAATAAGATAAGCTCCGCTCTGCACCACCAGAATTGTAAGGGGGGGGGGAGCATACACAGAAAAACAGAAACTTGTTTTGCAGGTGAAGCAGCCTTTGGAGATATTACAGGGTGGAGCAGCACTGATGCAGAGCTTTTTGAGAGTGGTACATACTCATTCAGAAGGTGGTGGACTGTCCTTCCTTGGAGGTTTTAAAGCAAAGGTTGGATGGCCATGTGTCCTGAATGCTTTAGTTGAGATTCCTGCATTTCAGGGGGTTGGACTAGATGACTCCCTGGGTCCCTTCCAACTTTACGGTTCTAGGACTCTTTGACTCTGTGTCTCTATTCTTATTTCCTGAGTTATTTTAAAAGAAGGTGGCATGGATCAGTTCCTGAAACACATCCACATTCAATGCATGAATTTCATCACTGCATTAAGATTCACCAAGCTAAATGGGGTCAGTTGGGAGGAATTTGCTCCAGTTGATATTTGTCTGCTTTTATGTGCATATGGAGTACTTTGAAAGTTTATTTCTATACCTTGTGTTTTTAAGTTACTATAACTGGCCCTGAGTCTTTGAAATGGGGTGCAATAAAAAATTAAATAAAATTTCTGAATGCTCTCTTATCTTACTAGCTACTGTCTAGCATAAATAAAGCCAACATATATTTTATGTGCAATATATGGACAGGAATAAAAATCAACCCAAGTGTATTCAAGATTTATTACAGAAGGGGGAAGCTATTATTCTTTGATTTCTAGCCAGCAGAAGGCCTTTATACCTCAACCCTCTCCCTACTAAATAACATTATAAGTGTGTTCAAGACAGACTACCATTAGGTTTATAAAAAGTGAGCCTTGTTTAGGAACTTTTCCAGTTGTTGAAAACACTACTGCTTGCATTTCAGTTTTATCATGCTTTTCACCATTAAACAGTCTATTTGGAGCCAGCTTTAATATAATAAATCAAATAAATAAATGTTTGCAAGGTTTGGTTTGGGTTTTTGTTGTTGTTTTTTAAAAAAGGCTGAGTAAAGTATTGCTTTGACATGCTTACTTTGCATTTAGAGGATTTAGAACCACTGAACATACAGGATACACTTTTTTTGCTAGCCTTTTAAAGTCTGACTGTTTTTTGTGTGCTAGACAAAAATTATTAATCTACTTACTCTAGAATTGCCTTGTTGTAGTCATCCCATTGAGCGGAACATCTATGAAGTTAGTGGTTTGAGGTCTACAACTTTATACAGTAAAGTATAGATATTTCATTATTCTTAATTTGGAAATTTAATCCCATTATAATCATTGGTATGCCAGAGGAAGGCAAAAGCAATGGTGGTTTGGGAAGCCACCACATAATTGCATCTGTCCCATACAGTTCCTGTGTATACATCACTTGATCAAACCAGGCATAAACAGTTTCCATAGGAACTACTGCCTGAAGTAGGACGAAGTTGGATTCAAGTATGATCCATTGAAATAAAACACAGCAATTCACTGGAGTGCCTAATTTTCTTTCAAGTGCCTCCAGTATTCACAATATTCCCTGTTATCTGTGTATTCTTATCCCACCCATGAGGATGAGGATGTTGCAATATAATGCAATTTCTTATCTTACCTATAAGTTAAAACAATTTAAAAATAAAATATTAAAATGAGTTGAAACAAATTGCAGCCAAGAGAATATGGTGTGCCCTATAAAAGATAAAGGTACCCCTGCCCGTACGGGCCAGTCTTGACAGACTCTGGGGTTGTGCGCCCATCTCACTTAAGAGGCCAGGGGCCAGCGCTGTCCGAAGACACTTCCGGGTCACGTGGCCAGCGTGACAAAGCTGCATCTGGCGAGCCAGAGCTGCACACGGAAACGCCGTTTACCTTCCCGCTGGTAAGCGGTCCCTATTTATCTACTTGCACCCGGAGGTGCTTTCGAACTGCTAGGTTGGCAGGCGCTGGGACCGAGCAGCGGGAGCGCACCCCGCCGCAGGGATTCGAACCGCCGACCTTTCGATCGGCAAGTCCTAGGCGCTGAGGCTTTAACCCACAGCGCCACCTGTGTCCCTGGTGTGCCCAATACAGTAATATATATCTCAGGTGTCAAAGGCAAGGGTAAAGTGGTGTGTCTTTAACTATGCCTCCTTTGCCTTTTATACGCACTTGCTAAGAATTCATATACATGGTTCCATCATGCAGGGGGAAAAATCACTTGGGTCAAAATAGATGCTACATTAAATAAATCGCTCTCAAGAACTGAGGCTTGCAGAGTGTAGAATCTGAGGGTGCAACTATTGGAGCTACTTCCCTTTGACGGTGTTTGTGGTAGAAGAAGAGCAGCGATTTTGTTAATACATGAATGGGGAACTTGTGGCCCTCCAAGTGTTAGTTACAGATAGGTAGCCGTGTTGGTCTGCCATAGTCAAAACAAAAAAATTCCTTCCAGTAGCACCTTAAAGACCAACTAAGTTAGTTCTTGGTATGAGCTTTCGTGTGCATGCACACTTCTTCAGATACCAGATACTTCTTCTTATCTGAAGAAGTATGCACACGAAAGCTCATACCAAGAACTAACTTAGTTGGTCTTTAAGGTGCTACTGGAAGGATTTTTTTTGTTTTCCCTCCAAGTGTTGTTAGACTACAACTCCCATTATCCCTGATCACTATCCATGCTGGGTGGGATTAATAGGAGCTGGAATCAAACACCTGGAGGCTCACTTTTGATATCTATGAATAGAGGAAGAATAGCTGGATAATTTATGTTGCTGTGCTTCAACTGTGATTTATGTACTTTTTCTTATACAGGTTATGTAGACGCCATACATTTAAAACACATTTGAAGCCCATTCCCCCCCTCCAAGAATCCTGGGAACTGCAGTTTACTACTCATCAATCTACAATTCGCAGTACCTTTACCACACTACAGTTCTCAGGATTTTATTTTATTTTTTATTTGGTGGAGAGGGGTGAGGGAAAATGCGCTTTACATGTATGGTTCACAGAAGCCCCTTTGAAAGGTCTAATGAAGTTTGCTTAGTGGGGAAAAGGATCACAGCACCAGGTTTCACCTTTGACCAGTATGCGTTCATTAGAAGTCTATAGAAAACCCTTCATGCTGTTTGGTCCACGTGATTTGAAGAGTTTTCAGCTGCATGGAGTGAGATGCATGGGCATCTCTCTATAGATATTGCTATGAACATGTGTAGGTCAAGCAGAATTTGCCAGTGTGGTGCTGTTGCTCATTCCTTACATGCTTCCATTACAGCATTTGAATGAGGCTAATAGTAATCCCTGTTTGTTAAAGATGCCACATGCCTTTGCTTTTGACTCAGCTCATTAGCAGTAGAAAGAAGTATATGAAAAAGGAGGAATCCTTTCATTGGTTTCATTCTTGGCCAGTTCACTGTATGTGAATAGGTGCACATGAACCAAGTGAGAGACACAGCTGCTGCTTGCAGCTCAATTAGTTAATCCAGACCACTTAAATCTGAGAGTTTAGATATGCTGCAGTCAATGGAACAAACTTTGCTTATTCGGCAGCTAAGATGGTGTAAAGTGGAGAATACAGTATTTTCAAGGTAAGGATGCAAATGAAAAAAAAAAAGGATGCAAACCTGTATGAAATACAACTTTGGTTGTGTCGTGTTACACTATTTCCCCTTGTTAATTCTTTATTTCCCTATAACGAAGGAAAAACATGGCTAGACCGAATCTGGAAATCAACAACAAAACACTAAAGCATTAAAGGAAATAGGAATGCACCCAGCAAAATTTCCCAGCTTTTGTATTAGCCAGAAGGGAAAATGTTTGAATCTTGTTGTCTTTGGTAACCCTGCACATTTGAGTCTCGCTGCTAAGCACTAACTATACTGTCCTTCTAGCAATGTGCAGGTAGTATGAACTCTTCTTAGCAGCAAAGATCGATAGATATCAGAGGCAAACATAGACCTTTCCTGTGCAAAGCTGTGTTTGCCCTTAACTTGCTCTCCTCCAAATTCAGGAGCCAGCTGTAGCTTTCCTCTGTGCATTGAAGCGCCACGGGAGAACTATACCTTGTAGGATAAATGTGATACTACATAGGGTACATTAGGCATTTGATGGGCTTAGGAAATGTACTGATACTTACATGTTAAGTACCCTGGCCCATTTTAAGCCCTCCTGAGCCTTTTTAATACATGAAACACAGTGATCTGAATTATAATAATGTGGATTACTATTCTTTTTTTAAAAAAAGGATAGAATAGATGTTTAATAAATTGCATTAATATTCAAATCACACACACACACAAACATATATCTCACATTGACATAAATAACGTTAACTGAATATAGTGTGTGGGAGAGTCTGTGTATTATGTACGCAGCTTTTTCAAAGAGGTTTTAAACATTAATAGAAATCATTAAATTAATTATGAAAATTCTTTATTCAGAGCAACTCTAATGTGGGTTAGTGGCTGACAGTTAATGAATTTCTACTTCTTTCTGTGGGAATTGTCATCAGAGGCACTTCACTAATAAGACAGCACATTGAATTTAAATTGCAGTATAAATCCTATACCATAAAATGCCTGTACTGCTAAGAAGAGAGAGAGAGAGGTACAAGTGACAGATATTCTAAACAGCATTTATTTTAAGACTACTACAACACTCTGAAATGTTGTGTCAACTTGGGGAAATGGTTTAAGGTAGCTTGATCTTGCTTAGCTTGTTCCTCCCATCATCTGTCAGCATTGAACTCCATGTGCAAAGAGTTCCATTGAAAGGGCATGTCAAGCAAGCTGTTCTCTTTTGAATTGTTTGTTTTTTGATCAAGTGGCTTTCTAAAAAGTTCTTCAATTGTAAATAAAGGCAGAAAATGTTGCTTTGCAGGATTAAAACACTTCAGCATGTGGTTTAACCACTGGGTGCAAATGCTGAACTGCTGTCTTAGATCTCTACTTAATGGAAATATTTCACTTAAAGTTTGAGGCAATTGCTGTGAGCCAGCATGAAAAAAGTCCAATCAGCACCACCTCTTAACCCTGTTCTTCCTCTCATAGTACTTTTGAGGAAGATGCTTCATCATTGTGGCCTGACATTACTGTGCAATTGTGTGGAAAGACGGTCAATCTGCACAAAGTGAAGGGAGTGTGTAAGTTGACATTGCTGACACCCCCTCTATAGATTTCTCTGTCTTTGCCTCACATGCATTATTCAGCCTCCTGTTGTGCAGTTCAACTTTTGTAATATCCACTTAAAAATTGGCTAGATAATGCCTGGCCCCTGGACCACAGTGATCATGCTGCTGACTTGACCATAGGCCAGCTGTTTAGGAAGAAAACAGGAGAAATCTTTATCTGTTACAGGAAGGCAATGGCAGGTTGAATGTGACCTACAAGATCCCCAGATAAGGGGAAAGAGTAGGGGTGCAAAGCTTGGGGATCAGACTATGCATAACATGATACAAAGCTGAAACAAAGGAGATGTAATTAATTAACTTGCTGTAGTAGGTAAGACTTTGGATAAGTTTCATAAAGCAAGGGAAATCCTATATTTAGCTTGGTTGCAGAACAAGAACATTACATGCAAAGCAAGAAAAGAAAATAATTATTCTGGAAACTCTGTCATGGTGTCTTTTCGAAATGCTGTGCCCATCCATACCCCTCCAGAATAATGTTACCAAATTGCCATAGCCAGGCCCGCAAAAGACAAATCTCTAAGAATTAAGATTTGGCTCCAGTGTCTGTTGAGCAGCTGCCTTTTGAAGCCTTTTATAAATCAGTTAGGAACTCCCATTGTGCTAAACGAACTGAAGTCTGAAGAGACAAAAAAAACAACAACCTGGAAAGGGAAAGGGAAAGACAGAGGAAGGAGTTGTTGATTTGATTCTGATAGCTGCTAGACAAAATGGCCTGACAAAAGCATTAAATGCCTCTTTTCGGGTTGCTCTACAGGAGGTCAAAGGACACACAAGAGAGGAAAGGGTCTGGGTGAGTTATTTTATGTCTGAAAGACTGTAAGACTGATGACTTATTACGCCTGAATGCAGGCAAAATTACTTGCCACTGATTGTCCTAGTGTACCAGAGCAGAGGCCTGGACTTGGAATCTCCATAGGAGGTCATGAAAGAGAATAAGCAAAAGGCTGTTGTTTGCTCTGGGATGGCAACAGTTGGCATGTGGGAACTGCTTTTGCTCCCCACTGGTGTGCCAGCAGATTCCTTTGTAGCCCTATGAAAATGGACCATTCTTGTATGAGGCATGGTGGAGGAGCTCTACAGCTGCTCTGTGCTGGGTGCTAGCAGAGAAGTTGCTGAGGGCTTGAGTGAGTGTCAGTCAGACAAAGTCTTTTGAGCAGATGCTTAACACAACAATATCTCCATACCATGACTACAGTTTTATGATGAGGTCTGCTGGCATGAGACAATAGTGATGGCGGGGCAGCACTTGTTCCTGAGGAATTTAGTCTCTTCTTGCTGTTTTTGTTTTTCCGAGTGCTTGCCACTGCTTTGCATACAAATGAAAATGAAAGATGGACAATATATGGGTTTTGTTAGAATGGCCTTAAGAAGTAAGGGGTGTCCTGATGAAGAGAGACGGAAAGATGGCGAACAGCTGGCGGGCCTGCAACTGACTGCTTATGTCTTTTGACCATATTTGTTCTGTGTTAACTATGGCTGTCCCATAAAATACTTTTGAAACTGCTCTTGTGTGTTCCATTAATGGTTTATAGCTGATTGTGCACAGTGTGCTGCTCCCTGTAAGACCAGAGGCTTCGTGATTGTGGGATGGGGTCCATGGTTGCAGGGAAGCGTCATGCTCCTAAGCATGTAGAAAGTGGATTTCTGGTATTGTAGGGTATATGTCTAAGGCAGGTCCCTACCGCCAAATAGTGGGCATTTCAGGATTCTAGGTGGGCCTTAGGGGATTCTACGGCACAAGCTGAATCCTCTTTCCATTGCTCACTGGTGGGTGGTAAGGAAAGATGGATTAAGTTCATAAACTGAGGTACCACTGTAATTCTTTAAAGGAGACTGCCAGTTTTGGAAAGTTCAAGGGATGTTCCCTTAAAAGGATGCAAGTATAATGTTGACTGTAAGGTGGCAACCAACATATACCTTCAAACACCATCTGATTAATTCAACAACTATTAGAGAAAAGTTGTAGGTAAGATGGTACAGAAAACAGACCTCATATTTCAGAACAGGAGCAATGGCAATATAATGATGGTGACTCTGTTCTAGGTCAGGAGAAGCTAAGGTGGTGCACTCCAGATATTGTGGGTTCCAACTCCCATCACCTCCAGCCAGCATGGCCAAATGTCAGGGATGATGGGAGTTGAAGTTCATCAACATCTAGAGGTACCACCTTGACTGCCCTTGCTTTAGGTAAACAGCTACTGCTCCTTCAGATGACTGCTCAGACTTTAAGGACCCAAGGAATACACATAACATATCTCAATTATTTCCCCCTCTTTAAACAAACAAACACACACACACACCCATACACACCCATATCCATTTACCACTCAGTCTGGCTTAGTTCACTCTTTTCCCCCCACCCACCCACAGCACAAACAGCCTCCACATATGCTTTGAATTGTTGGCTCTCAAAACTTCTTTCCATGATTTGCGTCAGGGAAAGACTAATGAGGCATGAAATCATCCTGGCCATGAGACATTCTCTAAGCAAACTCTGCTCCAAGACAAGCAGGCACTCTCAGCCCAATGGAGCAGTGAAAACTTTAAAGCACACAAGGAGGGCCTTGGAAAACCACACTGTTGAAGAATGCCAGTGATATTTCTACTTTTATCCACATGTGTATATAAGTATGTTTTGATTGCGTGTGCTTTATAATCCTAGTTTACTCACCAGTAGCTGAGGCAGGCCTGACGGCAGGGCCAGGAGACAACAAGTCTTTCTAGATAAGGCAATAATGCAAAGCAATAATCTGAGTATGGTAAAAGAGAGAGAGAACTATTTGCAGTGGTGAAAAAAAGATAATTGTGTTCTGTTGAGATATTGGCAGAATTGGGCTGAACATATTTATAACTAAGTTGTAGCTTGTACTGACAACTTTGGTGTAAGCATGCTAAGAGTTAAGGCATACTTGTTTCACTTGGCATTTGGTGGAAGGTTGGCTACTCAATGGCTGGCAAAATATTTTAAGCTAGTTTTATGCTGCTGTCTCTTAGCTTGCTATGTTTTCAACATTGGCTGTTGTAAGCCAGATGAAGGGAGTGCCTGAAAGATGGGATATAAATTGTAGAAATAAAACAATTGAACAAATGTAGAAAGGATCATTTATTTTTGGCAAGTGGGTTATTAATGAACACTTTATTATTTGCCTATTTATTGTTATTTGGCAAATGCATCTGAAAGTCTGTAATCTTATTTAAGAGCTGGTTGTTGGCATTTGGTCTATGTGATTCTTGTGCAGAAAACTGCTACTGGTACAATATTTTTTAATGTTAAGACCTGTGTCTATTTTACTGTCAAGAATGACCAAGCAACATGACTTTCTTAAACGACAGGTGTACATATCTGGCAACATGAGTCTTAAGATAAATGTTTGTAAAATGCAGCCACTGAAACTGCTGCAATAAATTGCTTAGACCTGCTCAGAGTCATATGGGAATTCCTTGGCAAACTGAGGAATTGTGCCTGAGCTTCTCAAATCCCAGTACAGCACCTTTGCACAAGATCATTCCCTTTGGAGCAGCGGCAACATTTTCTTGTCATCCAGATACTGCAGCAATATTTTTATTCTGCACACACCACAGTGTAGTTAAAACTAGGATATTTTAAGGCTTGTCATGTAGATGGTTGACCATGTGCTTTCTTTCAGGAATGTAAGTTACAGAAAACATTCATATACACTAACAAGAATAACTGTGACTAAGCAAAAACTCAAAATTGGAATAATTAAGGTAGCTTTCTGGAAAATGCTGCAGGGATGCTTTTTAGGAGAGGAAATTTTGATATATATATTTTTTAAAGCAAGTTGAAGGTCTTAACTACCTATGATGGTAAAAGGTGAAGGGACCCCTGACCGTTAGTTCCAGTCGCGGACAATTCTAGGGTTGCGTGCTCATCTCTCTCTATAAGTTGAGGGAGCCGGCGTTTGTCCACAGACAGCTTCTGGGTCATATGGCCAGCATTACTAAGCGACTACTGGTGAACCAGAGCAGTGCACAGAAACACTGTTTACCTTCCCACTGTAGTGGTACCTATTTATCTACTTGCACTTTGTGCTTTCAAACTGCTAGGTGGCAGAAGCAGGGACCGAGCAACGGGAGCTCACCCCGTCGCGGGGATTCAAACTGCCGATCTTCCAAGCAGCAAGCCCTAGGCTCAGTGGTTTAGACCACAGCACCACCCGCGTCCCTCTCCCCTTTTCCCTCATATTAAGTACAAGTGTATGGAGGCAATCCTTACAGGGAACTAAGGTTAGGCAAATCTTTCGGTCTCAGTTTCTCATTTTTCCAATCTTAAAATTTAGTTTTCCACATCTCCCCATCAGTTTCCATTTTTTTAAAGTCCTCATAAAAAAAATCAGCATTTTAGTGCAAGTTTCCCCTAATATAGACATGTTCTGCATATTTTCCATAATGTAATGCATTTTGTATGTTTTTACTAGTATGTGCATTTTAAAAATAGATGCTTTACCCCAGCATATTCAGTTTTGCATGCATTGCTTGGCTGGAGAACTGCATTTCCATATTCAGATAGGTGCGGATTTCAAAGGATGGCTGTGGTTTACATAATTGTGAATTGGTCTGTAAAATGTAAACATTGATAAAATCCAGGTGGTTGAAGGGAAATCTGTTTGGATTAGTAGCTGTTTGATTAATTGTTGAGGAATTAACAATAGAATTTGCACCAGCTGCTGACACTGATATATGATACTGGTTTAAGATAACATACTTCTTCTGCAGAATAGTTTCTGCATTGAAAAAAATCCATTGCAGTGTGATGCAAAATCTATACGGTTTTTCATTGGAAAGATCCATAAGCATCAGCAGGTTGGAATCAATTCTCTTGCTAGCAATTCCCACTCCATCCACCTGCAAAATTTATGTATATTTTGTATGGTGACATTACATTTTTCATGAATATATCTCCTTAGGTCTTATTTCACTGAGGAAACATCATTATATATAGTTTTAGAATACTATATCTCTGATGCAGCTAGAGCTGGAACTTGGGTCCAAAGGCCAGAGCTCCACAGCAGAAGAGGACTCCAAATACAGAGAGCAGCAGGCATATTGCTTCTGTCAGGATCTAAAATTATGCCACTGCAATTATGCAAGCCTAATGTCACTGATGTAGTACAGTGGAACAGCTGGAATAAGTTGTAGTCCTTCACAATAGAAGGTGCATGGAAACACACCTATCAGTCCTGTGGCTCATAATAATACAGTCAGAAGTGGAAAGGATTATGGGAGAAGTTGTTGGCCTTGTTCTTTGGAGTGCAACAAATTTACCAGTATGACTTCTCTGCACAGCATGGGTGATCAATCAGGCTGCAAGCTGCTGGCAGCACCATGAAGAGACCTCTGCTGGGTGCATTGAAGCAGTGGCAGCACAAGCTATTAAGATTCCAGCAGAGGCTAGGAAGAGTGTGCTCTATTGCCCAGAAAAAGCCACAACAGGTAGCCAATGCCATGAATGAGGCCTACCTAAAGGGACCAACTAGCACAGTTAGCTCAGGAGAATTAGAAATAGACTCTGTGTGACTTTTCCTCTGTCTGCGGAAAGTTTTAAATTCCAGAGGAACTGAAATGGGATTGGGTGTAATAGGCAGGGAAGTTGTTCTTACCAAAGGATTCCGCAAGCAGAAGCCAGGGTGGACAGCTGAATAGTAGGACTAATGTTATGAGCCTTATTTGACAAGCAAACCCAATTGTATCTTGCTATACAAGAATTGAAAATGTAGGACTGGAAAGGCATCTGTTCTCTTAAGACATTTTGTTTCTGTAAATACAGTAATGATTAAAAACAATAAGATCAAACAAAACTAAATAAACCCAGCTTTATTTGTAACCTTAGCTACAAGGGAACGATCGCATGTTGCTGTATCCCAGTGCTATCTGAGGAGTTGAACCAGACTGATCTTGTGCATTGTGCAAGTTCTAGTTCCCTGACAAAACAAACAGATAAATGCAGCTTTTCCTTTGTTCCTTCTGCCCAATATAATGTTAAGCAAAGAGTGCCAAGGAACCTTCACATACATTTCCTTATCTCAAAAGCTTCTTCCCCTGTTAGTTGCAGAGCATCCTCATTGGTCCGGTTCACACATCAAAGAAAGGCAAAATATGGTTTACTGCCCTTGTGTGGAAGTGTGGGCTGTTGGAGAAATTAAACCTTATCTACAGCTAATGGTTAGCAAAGAGAGAGCATGACCACAAACCTGGTCATGTTGTTGTTGTTTTATTTAGGATAATGCCCAACAGTTCCCTTGAATTTTAAACAGGATTGTTCTGCAGGAGCACCTATCAGGAGGGTACCACTACTGATTTGGCCACCTAGCAGCAGCATCACAAGCAGATACTGTGATGGGGTGGCGCAGGGTATTGATGTGTCTTGCGTAGGGTGGGTGCACTGGCAGAATTCATCTGGCACTCCTGCCATGCACCTAAAAAACCCCAACCTGATCACTGCCTTGTTGTACTCTTGTATTATCCCAGTAAGCCACAGTGATGCCACTGATTCTGCGATGACAAGCCCTCCCTGCCAGCTGCTCCTGGTCTTTTGCATTACTACCTGGAGATATCGGAGGTTGGACATGGGATCTTTTCAAATATGGTACTTGGCAGAGGAAAATGTCTATCACCAGAACACACAAGGATTATGTCAGCTGCAGATGTACATTCGACAAGTCAGTCCAGTATTAAGTACAAATTCGGTGCAGCTAACCAACCTTTATTCAGTGACAAAGCCGGTCCTACTCATTTTAACATTGGAGTGTACATAATGGCTGGGGTGTGTGTGTGTGTTTTTTAAAAAAAATTGCTGCAGCTTCATATTACTTGGCTCTCCGTACAATTAGTGCATATAAGCTAGGATATTGTTGGGTGAGAGCATTTTTAAAAAAATGGTTTACAACAGTAGAACAAGCCAAATATCCTTATAAATTATAATAATGAGAGAGATTACTGCTTGTAATTGAGCCCCTGTGCTCCACATTGCTCTGTGTGCAGATGTGCCAGTTAATAAGCCCTAACAGTGTTTCTGTTCATGGAAAATGAATCTGAAACGATTGTCAGATTATCTATTTGGCATGCCTGCCTAGTGTCTGGAATGGCACTTTGCTAATGTGCTATTACTCAGTGTCATTAACCTAGAGATGTGATTGAAAGGTGAATTCATGTTTGCATTGTCCTGCTCAAAGGAGGTGGTGCTTCAGTAGTAATGAGCTTCCTGGGGAAGGATGCTGCATTGGGTAAAATGAGCCTTTCTTGTATTTGACACATACTTTAATATCCCTTTTGAAAACTGGGGTGGAACTAGGAATGCTACTTGTGTTAAAATATTATAGATCACTTCACATCCATGTACCTTATTCTAGCTTTAAGGTTTGCCCAATGTCCCCTGCTTCAAATCTTGGCTAGGCACTGGCAGTCAACAATGGCAGTAGACCTGTAAGATCACTGAGGTCACCTGGAGAAATTCTCCTTGTGGTACCCTACCCTACAGAATATCATTAGGTGGGTCTTTTCTGCTTGTACAATGGATTTTCCTTCCCTCTGCCATATGCGAAGCAGCAACTATGCATTGCTTCAGATGTCTTGTAAAGATGGATATTTTTGCCCTGACCCATAAGTTTGGACCCTGTTTTTATTTTTAATTCTCTGAGTTCCTCCTTTTATTTGCTTTTATACTGCTGCATTGCTATATTTTTGCTCTAACTTTATTCTTTGTTCTATTTGTTGTTCAACACTTGAAGATTTTTAAAAAGTATTAAGTGACTTATAAATGCTTCTAAGCAAATAAGTAAAATAATAAAATACGCCAGCCTTTTGCAACCTGATGCCACCCAGTTGTTTGGGAACTGTAGTCCAAAAAACAGCTGGAGGGCACCAGGTTGGGTGAGAGTACTATACTTACTCCATCCACACAGACAAGAGGCTTTCTCACAGCTGAGGTTCTCCAAGAGGGAATGGAGGACAGATGAGGGACATGGCCTGGGGAAATGGGATATGATCTGGGAGAGTTCTGAAGACTGGATAGAAAGGTCTTGAGGCAGGGGCTGCATTCAGCCTGTGGGCCAGAGATTCTCCACAATTGGAGAATCACAATTGTCCTAAGGGGTTGAAAGAATTGTTTGATGAGGTCTAGACCTGCTCTGTTCTGTTACTTTTCTATAAGTAGCTGCAGAGCTAAACTTTTCTGGAAAGCGATAACTGCTAAGTAGGCATTGTGGTAGTGGTGTTGCTGCTGCTGATTTTATTGTACTGTGCTTAAATGTGGTGTGTGAAGGGTTGTATTTTTCATATGTGTTTTTTTTAAAAGTTCATGTTTTATTCTGTTGGAACCCACTTTGATCTTTAAATAAACGAAGAGACTTGTTTCCTCAGTCATTGTTTGCAATGCTCTCTTAACCACTTAGCAGTATTCATATTAAGAATTGCTTTAGGAAGGTTGCCAACCAGTGACAAAGAAGCTAAGTCCATTTTGAGTAGAGGGAAGTATATGCCTATTTAATTTATAATGAAGTATCTAATTAATTCTGCTGCAAATTGTAAAGCAGAGTGAAACAAAACAAAGCAGCAAGACAGCTCTTTTAAAAAAAATTAGGGTGGAAGGACTGATACAAGTTTTTAAATGTATAAATGGCTAAGTTTGAAAACACAATATAAAGGAGAAAGAGTAACACATAACATTAGAATCCCAAATCCTATGCTTACACCAGCATTATCTGTCTCCAGCCACCAACTTCAAACAGCCTTCTGCAGAAATATATGATGGTTTGTGTTAAGGCTTGATGCATGAACATACCAAATGGAACTCGAATAAAACACTTGCACGAATTATGACATTATACTGACCTTATAATGAACACTAAACTGGTGCAAGGAGGAAACAGAGTGGTAAAAGGTTTGGGGGAATGTAAGCAAATCAGACACCAAGAATGCACGTGTTACAGTAGAGGACATTTGACACAATGTCAGAAAATATGGCAGCATTAACAAATCATCTCAGTGGAAACAGCAGACATGTGCATGTTGATCTTAAATGAGGGGTGTCACGGTAACAAACGACTTCTTGGAATCCTGGTGACAAGCTAGTGTGTCTTGGGTCAACATGTGGAACACCATATGACAAGCCAGGGAGAAGAATACATCACTGTGTTTTGCACTAGGTTATGGGATATTTCTTAATGAAAAATCTCCTAAAATAGATATGTTTCTGATATTTTAATATATAATATTTTAATACATATATATTAAAATTGCAATTACTCGTTAGATGAGAAGGAGAAATAGTTCATGCCCAGAGTCATTGTTTATCCTTAAGGTTTAATTGGTGGGGAATGTACATTCCCAGAGAATTGCATAGTACTCCAGTGGGACAAGCTTATTCCATGACCAGTTGACTTGCTAAACAGAATATTGATTTTGGCCATCAATTATGGTTGTTCCCAGACATCCTTACCTGTTGCTGCTTTTACTCACAGCCACAAGGTTTTATGAAGAACCGAAGATTGATTAAGAAGAAAGGAGCTTACTAGATCACAGCCAGCTTTTTACTAGTACTGAACACAACAACCAGATGTGACGTAGATCATTTGCAGCTCCCTGTAGTGTGGCATTGACATGCACACTTGGACTGGTGCAAAGCAGTCAGAAGAGGCAGGGTCAGTTACTGACTGGACATTCCTCATTTATGAAGAGCAGAATTAAAGATAGCTTTTCATTTTAAGACATTCAGCCCATGCTAAAACTAGGGGGGGGGAGGGCTAATACCCTGGGTGTAGTCTAGCAGTTTGCTACTCTGTCTCCAGCCCTTAGCAACAGGGGTACTTTGAGAGCCAGTGTGGTGTAGTGGTTAAGAGCAGTGGACTCGTAATCTGGGGAACCAGGTTCGCTTCCCTGCTCCTCCAACTGCAGCTGCTGGGTGACCTTGGGCCAGTCACACTTCTTTGAAGTTTCTCAGCCCCACTCACCTCACAGAGTGTTTGTTGTGGGGGAGGAAGGGAAAGGAGAATGTTAGCCGCTTTGAGACTCCTGAAGGGGAGTGAAAGGCGGGATATCAAATCCAAACTCTTCTCTTCTTCTTATTATTATTATTTAATTATTATTTATTAAATTTATTTACCACTCTATATCTGCAGGTCTCAGATACTATCAGTCTTTCAGTTCTAGCAGAAGGTTGGCCTAAATATAGCCCAGAGGCCTTTTCTTGTTAACCTAAAGATGAGTACAAGTACTGTTAGGTATACTATTATGTAGGTTTTATACTGTTTTCATCAGATGCAGGAAGTTGACCTTCTGCATGCAAAACAGCTGCTCTGCCACTATGCTACAGTCCTTGGAAACATTTTGTTGATAGCTGCACTTGTTCTGTTTCTGTTACATCGTTTCACTGTGTTCTGTGTGGGTTTTCCCCACTGCTTTCCAAAGCGCTTCACTTTTTTGAGCTGTGTTTTATCAATGCACACATGCACTGCTGCCAATTTTAAGCTGGAGAGGGGAGAACGACAGGAATAAACAGAAGGGTCTGGAGCATAAGCACATCAGTCTTCACAAAGTCTGGAAATAAAAACCAGAATAGCAGATTGCACAATGCATCTGTGCCACCTTGCAAGCAACACTTGCAGGTAATTTGTAAAACCAAAATCCAAGGAGAAATTCTGACTTGGAACAATTTTGCAAGCATCTCTATCTGGAAGCTCTACAAGGCTTTTCGAACTAATTCTGCTTGTGGTTTATTAGATTAACAACTTGTAAGCTGTATGTAGCCAAGTAAGGGTTCTGCCTCATCTTGCGTATTCACTGTGATGCTATCAGCCTGTGGTAAATCATTCTTTGAGGAAAGTGAGGAAAGGCATATTGCTCCAAATGTTCCCGGGGCCTTCTATTCCTTACCCCTGACATCTCTGAACACTTAAGAAGCTTAGTGATTTCCTAGCATGAAAGTTGCTGTTATAGTTTCTTGTGCTCTGAATGGCCTATTGGCACCTTTGCAAACCTAGTGCCAGACAACACGTACGGGTTAGGGCTGATAGGGACTGCAGTTCAAAACATTTTGAGGGCACCATGTTGGTGAAGACTGGCCCAATGCATTTCCAAAAGTATTATACTCAAGTTTGATTTCATCTTCTGATTTATTGAGAGGGAGAATCTTCCTTTCTTCAGAAGCAGCTCTTTTTTTGTTCAGATCTGCTGAAATTCTTAATAATGTAATCAAAAGCAGAAGGCTGATTTATGTAAAAAAGAACTTCACCCAGGAACAAACAGTGAAGAGGCATGGAAAATATGATTCTTACAGGAGGTCATGCAAAGAAATCGTGTATCCCCAAAGCATACGGTGGGGTGGGTGGGATCTTTCACTAGCGAAATCCAGCATCTCTGACAATTCTGAAGTCAGATGGTTTGGCAAAATGCCACTCAGTGGGAGCTTCTCATTCCCTCTTGAAAAATACAGCTACACTTTACTTCACGGTTTGAAAGATCAGCTCCAGGGAGAGGAGCTGGGATTGATCCTTTCGTCTGCATGAGAAACCACCCATCACTCTGTCTCCTGAGTGCTCTTGGGCTTTGTAATTGTTCAATTTTAATTTTTTATTGTTTTTGTTAGCTTAACCTGCAGCTGACCCATACAGATTTCATTTGGAGCTGTGCCACTTAGTAGTAATGCATTTTCTGACACCCTGCAGAAACTGTGCTGCCATTTTTGTGGCTTCTGCCGTGGTTTTTTTTTAATAAAAAAAAATTGTACATGTCCTTGTGAGGAGCCTAGTTCTTTTCCATTATTTAATACCCCACTTACGGCATTTGAACTTCAGAACTTTTCAAGTCTGCTTCATTGCCCTGAGTTTGATAGCAGGTTGGCAAACCCAGAGGACAGGGATGGGGATGAAAAAAACAACCTTGAGAACAAGAATTTTCATTAGAAATACATCACACACAACACCCACCACAATAGTTTCATTTTAATAAACCTTCCCCATCCCCCTGAATCTCTCCATTCTCTCCTGCTTTTCCTTCTTCCCAGCCTATAGTCAACCACCTATTGCTTCTCATTTTTGTCCCTCTCCTTTCTTCTGATGCTCATGTAGAAAACTAGCACATCAGATAAAGACCTTGCTAATAGCACTTCTCCCTTGCATGCAGTGGAGTACTTTGGGAAGTGGCAAGGAAAAGATTTTCAGCCTCAAATGATCCTATCCAGGAATGGCATGACCACCCAGCTTTGCTGAATTGGTCCTTTGGTTCTTACATATGATTAAGAGGTCCATCAAAATTTTGTGTTAGAATTTTTGATTTCTAGAGTACAGATGAGCAACATGGTTGAGCTCATTGTGCAGACCTTTTCTGGCCAGTCTACAGTCCTACAGTGCTGCCTGGGGTCAGGCCGTATAAGTAATAGTTTAAATCTCAGCTCAGTTGTGAATATATGTGAATAATATTGGTGCATTACAGTAATACTGTTAGTACTGGGGTAATTGTAGGACTGCTAGGATAAAACTTTTTGTGTGCTTAGAAAAGCACTACAGTATATGAAAACTAAACATTGTGCCAGGTCAGTATGTTCTATAAAAAGCCACACAACTTACTTTAACATAATCCCTTTAGGACAAAGACGCCACTGTTTTTACCAGCACAGAGAAGGCATCTAAATTACGATTCTACCATCAGATCCACGTCAACTTGACCCTTCTACCTAACCTGGGGAATTGGTAGAGAAGGAGAAAAGAACAACATTGAGACCTCTGACAGTGTCAGTCATGCGATCACAGAGACTGGGAGAAACACAGAATAATCCCCCTGAGCTTTTTGGTGGTTACATTTACAAGTTAGTGTTTCTGTTTGATAGGGCTAAATAGCTCATTGATCTCACTTGCTGTTCTACCCCAGATTGTTTTTTGTGGGTCAACTAACAGGGGCAGTTTTCACTTTTGATTTACCACCCAGCTTTCTCAGCTGTCATATGGCTACATTCCTTGTCCATTTCACTCTGAGATTTTAATCAATGAGATATTTGCCCTGTTAAAAGAGGAAGTCTCTTCATCATTTATTTCCCCAAATTTCACTTATCTTCTATTAAGAAAACAATAGTGATCTTGCAAATGGGGGTATCAAAATTGGGAATGCCTGTTAAGCTAGCTAAGGGTCTAGGAGAGGCACCGTTGAGATGCAAAAACATCACCTTTGGTTTTCAGAACATTTCTGTGATGCGATGATTTCGTAGAGTTTCATACTTAGGCACCCTGTTTATACCAGAGGCCACCAATATGGCACCCATGAGTGAACAGTTGTACTTCGGTTCCCCAAAGACCCAGAACTCGTATGTTTTGGCTCCCAAATGATCAAAAAGCAGAAGTGAGTGTTCCGGTTTTCAAATGTTCTTTTGGAAGCCGAATGTCCAATGGGGCTTCTGCGGCTTCTGATTGGCTGCAGGAGCTTCCATTATATTTCTCTTCCCTCCCAACCACTTAACATTCAATCAAAATTTCATGACCACTGAGCATGTTTAGTTCTCATTTGACTGTTTTCAAATTTTCCTCTCTTAAGATTCTTTCCACTCCTTTTTTTTCCTGTGTTTCTGAAAAATCCCACAGCAGTTAAATTAGCAGTACAATTTAAACACACACACACACTGTATATATACATTAAATGTGTATTAAGAGCAAATATTGTGGTTAGAACATGCCCCAGAATCTTCTGAAATGCATATGGGTTCCATGGGGTTTCTTCAGCAGACAAATGAGTTTCCTTTTAAGTGTAAAATGTAAAAATCACTGCCACATGTATTATTCACACAGTCTATATGTATAGGGGTGCTTTCTTCAGTTTTCTATTATATACTTCAAGTGCTATGCTACACCATCAGCTCACACTATGATAAGGCCTAGTGAACTACCTCATTGACCTGTATCAACTGAGACTACCCCCCGGACGTCTCTGCATTGTGCATTGCAAGGGAAGATCAGGAGTGGTGGCAACTGTTTCTTTCAAGGGAGCATGTTCACCATTCCTGATGCTCTCATTCTGAGGTTGCCCAGTGTCTTCAGGAACACGGGTCATTAATATAGAAGTAAGGCTTATCCTCCTGGATAAGATTACCTGATTTAAAAGACCTTTTATATATATATTCCATTTGAGAATGTCCCATTTTTTTTAATATGAGGGACAGGAGACTCTTATTTCCTCAAAAGGAGCCCTGATATTATGAAGTACATCCAATTCAGAACATGTGTGGAAGCAAAGGGGATTCCCTGCCTCCCACTGCAAAGATGCCCAGATTCTGATTTAATTCACTATGCAATATTTTAAAATTTGAATTAGTGGGAATGAGGGCTGTGACATTTTTCATAAATTGTTCCTTTATTTGCTCCCCTTTTTCTGAAGGCTGTATGTAGAGAGAAAGAGAGGAAATGCAGCAGAATGTCTGTGGCTGATGTTTCAGAATGAAACAGAGAACAAAATTTCAGTTTGACCCTGGTACCGCAGCTGCTAAAACATTAATAGCATTAAATGCAGGTGAATTGGAAATGTGTGTGCAGGGCAAAGACTCCTCCAGGCAGTTTTCTTCTAGCTTGCTTGTTCCCTCCTTTGGTTGCCACAAGAGTAGAATCTCATCTGCTTCTCTTGCCCAAATGAAGAGTGACAGAGGTGATGAGGATCGTGGATATTGCAACAGCATTTCTTTGATAGCAGAAGCTGTCTGTCTGATAAGATTTAGCAGGCAATATGGGTTTTTCAGGAAATACAAAGCTACCTTTGAAACGTACAGAGAAACTCCAGGGAGAAATGTTTGTGCGATCTCTGGCTTATGCATGCATCTCTCTAGATTTCTCTCTCTCTGTGTGTGTGTGTGTGTGTGTGTGTGTGTATGTGTGTATGTATGTGTGTGTATATTTTTATTTAATTTTTGTGAAGTACCTATAACACTGGGGAACAATTTGTTTTCATTTTCTGTTGCATGAGATTTTTCAACTGTTCATATATGTTCTTTCAATGCTGATTTCAAATCTGAAATCAGTTTTCGTGTACATACTATAATTAATGCTCTTGTTCATTCAAATAAATATATTTTGAAATCAAGAACAAGATTTTAATAAGGAGATGTTTCCTAATGATCTTGGAATTTGAAAATAACAGATTCTTCTTAACGTTTGGAGATGTAATTGATGTAAAAGAAGCATAATGACCCCAAATTGTTCTTTACTATAGACTTAGTCATTTTCTGCCAAGCTTCCATTCCTACAGCTGGAAGGTTCATGTGGATCTTAAGATCCTGTGTTCGATCCATATCAAGATAGTTGTATTTTGTTCCCATTGAAGTCAGTCGGACTTAAGTCATGACAAACTCATCCCATTGATTTAAATGGCTTCAAATAACCTTGTTTGGATCCAACTTATTAAAGTTAAAGGAATATTTGTTTAGTTCAATTGTGTGTTTTTACAGACACTTTACTTATTTTGAAGGGCTTATTGTGGCATGCTCAACCAAGTTTCTTGAGCATAGGCTTTTATATAAGAACAAATCCATTTATCCCTCTATGTAGAGTCTTCAGCTGTAGGGTTCACTCTAAAGTACCAGAGGGCTTTTTCTCCTTTCTTAACAGTGATTGATGAATTTTCAGAAAGATTAAAATTGGTTTATTGAAAGGTTTATTAGAGGCAGAGATGCCTTATGGCTCTGACTTAAGCCGGGCTTTGGGAAGGAAGCACGAAGCTCTGGCAGGGTCCTAGAGCCCTCCTACCTCCTTCTCAAGGCCCGGTAAATGCTTGCCCAACTTGGAGAAAGAGGCAGGAGGACTCTAGGAACCCATCAGAGCTCTCATGCATCCTTCTCAAAGCCGGTGAAGCACTTATCATGCTTTGAAGAGGTGCCCTCCTTGGCTGCACACTCAGTGTGACTGCACCATTCGCACTGCCCTAAATTCACCTCTGCTCTACAATGCACAGTGTGGAAACTGAGAGAGATTTTCCCTCTCCCTTTCTCAGATGAGTAACTCAAGTAGCCCAATGAATTTGGTAGAAGATTCAGAACACCCAAGACAAGAGGAAGTATTTATTCACATAGAAAGGAGGATTATTTGCCACAATGTGGTCAGTAGCTTAGATGGCATTACAAAAAAGAATTAAGTAATTTTACAGAGCCTAGGCCTCTCTACGAATAGCTGTTAGCTTTGGTACCTCCATGTTCAAAAGCAGTATGGGGTTGATTGCCAGGGGAAAAAACATAACAAGAGTGGTCAACCTTTGCTGTGTTCACAGTCACATACTGATGGTGGGTGAAGCAGAGCCTGAAATGGGTGGGGCTTCTCCCTTTTCCCTGTCTTCTGCTACCCACTCCCCACTCTCATTTTCCCACTCCCTTTGTCACCTTGGCATGGGCCAGTGGCCCTACATGGAGATGTTGCAGTTTTGTGTGCACAGCTCATGTTCTATCACTGAGCTATGGCCCTTCCCTACTTCACATAAACTGGAGTATTTGTGCCAGTACGAAATGAATGGTGATTGTGTTGGGATCAAGGTGAAAGATGTGCACTCCAATAAAAAGTCTTAAATCCTGCCACAGGAAACTCCACCCTGTTATTACTAAGGCTTTGATCCTATGTATACATACCTGGGACCAAGTTTCACTGAGCACAGTGGGTCTTAAGCTACTGAGTAAACATGTAGGGTATTGCTCTAAAAGTGCACCTTTGAAATATAATTGACACACTCTGAACAAATTCAAGGTCTGAATAACTCATTGGCCTCCAAACAACCTTGAAAAAAATTACCTTGCATCATTAGGAATTCATAGAAATTACTATTTTCTTTTTTTCAAGAAGACTTGCACATGCAGAACAAGTGCTTGTTGAAATGCAGCAGGTGTCATCCAACCTAGTGAACTTTCAAAATTGTAATTCTACAGGGAGCTAATTGCACCCACCTTTAAAACGTGGATCGAGTACAGTAATTTGACTTTCTAAAATAATATCTTGAAATTCATGAACCATGAAACATATATATCATCGGAACTCTGACAGGTATTACATTTCAGTACTGCATGTTAACGGATGGGCAGACTTGAAGGGAGAAAAGCAAACAAAGGCTATGCTTCCCAATATAGCAACTGTCAGTCTTTACTGCAATACCGCTCACAAGTAGTGTAATTGGGGAATATATGAAATCTCATGCAAAGAGAGCAGGAAAACCATACTTGGTCATATTACAACAGAATATTGTAATACAGTGGTACCTCCGGTTGCAGATGGGATCCATTCTGGAGCTCCTGTCAGATCCTGAGGTTTCCACAACCGGAGGGACCGCTTCTGTGCATGTGCATGGGACAAAACACTTCCGAGTTTGCCGCTTTCACAACCCGAAGTTTACATTACCCATGGGTAACATAAGCCAAGGTGCTACTGTATCTCCTATTGATACAATTTTGTGATCCTGCCTCTCGCATCTTCCCTTAGCTAAGGAGGCTGAAATCTCCTTGATAAATTCTAAGTACAAATAGGCATCATGTCATAGTCATGCAACTGTTGTGGGGCACAGAGAGAATAATTTAGAGGCAGGAAGAATACCAAAATAGATTTAGAGCAAGCCTACTTTGTCTTGCATAGGCAAGTTGTTAGAAACAGTATTCTGCAGTGGGGAGAGGGCAAGAATGGACAAGTCATTTTCAGAGATCACATGTCCGCTTTAATGCTCTGACCAGCTAGCAAATGGGGTGTCATGAAAGATGAATGCACTAGTCTTTTAAGAACTCACTTGCCTCTATATTGTAGTGTGCGTGGTGCACAGGTTCAATGGGCAATGCTAGGCAAAGGGCCAGACAGCCGAATTTTTGTTTGTGTAAGCAATCACTTAAAAGGAATACAAAAAACATTTTAATTTTTCAGTTGTTGTTTCTTCATCACCATTACATGGCAACAGATGCTGACAGCCTTGATTAATAGTTTCTCAGCTGGTGCTTTTTTGTCTTGTTATAAGGGTTTAATTTGCAAGCATTATATCGCCAGGATGAAATGAACAGGTAACAAAAAGTACAAGGGGGGGGGGAGAGAGAGAGAGAGAGAGAGAGAGAGAGAGAGAGAGAGAGAGAGAGAGAGATGGTTTAACGAAAGCAATTTGAAAATACTGCTTCAGGGCAAACATTCAAATCTGTACCCAAATTGAGCACACAAATGAAAATAAAGCAACATTGTAGGGTGTGTTTTCAATGTATCCCTTTCATCTTTCCAACAGTTCTAAACATCCTGAATATTTGGACAATCACATTTATGTTGTGTTTATATTATTTCATTTGGTGCTTTAAAAAAAAACCTCTTGGAACAGGGGTGTTTAATAGCACAATAAGAACATAATCTGTGCCATTTTATGTTATCTTTTCTAATATGTAAGGTAGTTGCATTTGGTATTCTTATGGAAAAGAGAATCCCAAAAGACATTTTACACACACACACACACACACACACACACACACGTTTCCCTGAAGAACAGTGTGAGATTTCTAGTCTTCCGTTTTAACACATAAAATATTAAGAGCCAATTTTCAGCTGCACCTCTGTCACTTCCATTATCATTCTACACGTCCGGGGGCGATAATGGACTTAGTAAATTGAGGCCTTGTTTCCATCCTAGGCCACGAGGGTTTTCACTTGGGGGACAGTTCTACACTAGGGGTGGTAGCTAAGCATTAATGGCATCGAACAGCAGCAGCAGATGCAACAGAAGGCATGTTATTTAAGCGAATAAACAGAAGTGGCCTACAAAGGGCCTTACTTTGAATCTGAGTTCAGATTTCACAGATTCTCTGATCCAAGGTTCCAGAATTTGTGGAGAGGGAGAATCCTTCTCTGTTTTAGCTCAGAGCAAAAGCACGTGTGTGAGGAAAACAAAAATATTTCATTTCAGAATCAGTAAGGAAATACTGCTTTTGCTTACAAAATGCATCTGTATGTTCCCTTTCAGGTTGGAGGAACATGGCTGACAGGGCAAAAGTTAGTCCAAATTGTTTTCCTTTGTGTTGCCCTACCTGAACCCCCCCCCCCCCCATTCAGTTTCTTTCATGGTGGTAAACATTACTGAGAGCAATGATTTTTTAATTAGCATGTGACAGCAAAATGGACCAGTGTGCAGGCGCTGAAAGAGAGAGAGGGAGAGAGCAGGCACTCAGCATGTCAGCTGAGTTCAAGGGCAGAACTCAAAGTCAGAGACACAGAATCTAGTTAGACAGAGAAATATTCATTCACACTTTGAGCTTGGCTTCCAGCTTTGCTTGCAGAACTGGCACAGAAAGTGGCAAAATGCCTTGTTTCTTCCTGTTTCCTAGTGAAAAAGAAAGCAAAAGCACACACAGGAGTGACTTCATCTTACTTCAGATTTGCATTCTGACCTTGGTTAGGTGAAAGGAATGTTTCAGATTGTGGGGGGTTTTTTTGCCTCTGAGAAGGATTTAGTTTCTGGCTCCTCTTACAAGTATTTACTTGGATGCAGGACTAATTTATTTAAATGGGAATTACTTCCAAGTAATGTGTTTAGGATCAATAGGCCAAAGACTATGGCTTTTTAAAAGACCCAGATCAATCCCTTTCCACATATGCAAGAGATTGTGAACATACACTTGGACTTTATATTATTTTTTCCAAATAGTTTTTCACAGCAGTGCTAACTCAGGAGAGTTTTGGAGAACAGCCTGTGATTCTGTTTACACTGCTGTGTTTGGGACAAGGAAGCAAATCTCTCATGTCTGCATTCAAATTCATCCCACCCTGCCCCCCTTTTCCTGGATCAGGTCTGGAATATTTTAATGCATAGTGCTGGTGCTAAATAAAATGTTAATTAAGATTCGGAGTACTAATGAATTCCAGTTATTGTAAATAGCAATCAGAAAAGTTGACTTCTGTGTAGCTTGATCGGACAACTCAGCTGGTTTCCAATAATGCTATATCAGGTTTCCTATGCACACTATAAATGCTGGCTTTTTAAAGATCTTACTTGACCATTTAATCTTTTCCATGAAAGATGGATGAATTGATTAAATTAACAGGGAGAACACAGGTGAATCTATGGAACTAGTTTCAAATAAATAGAACCTTTAATAGAAGATAGGTTGTGGATTCTGAACACCTCTGGCTGCCAAACATTTAAGCAGACATAATAGGTAAGATGATAGCTTCAGCTGGACCTCCTTTAGCTGGCTATCAGAGTACAGTGAGCCATCAAGACATGTCCTTCACACAGCCTATCCCAGCTCTGCCAAGGGTTATATAACAGATAAATAATTGGTCTTTTTTGAACAACTCTTTTATTAGCATAGGTGCAAATGACATCTTGGTTTTTCATGAAATCCTTTTCATCTAACATCATATATATTAGTCTTCACCTAATGTGACAAAGGAGGTGTGCACAAGGAAATTTACAGATTGGAACAACATAATTCTCACAGAGTATTGGAATAGACCTGAGAAAAGAAAACTGCTGTTAACTGTGAATATTTACAACCTAAGCTTATAGATTTGAAACAATGAGAACTACTGTGAAAATTACCTCCACTTAGTGATTTTTTATTTAACACAAGCTTTGAACTTTTACATAGGTAGATAGATAGATAATACTTTAATTCGGCTATAAGCCCACAAGGTAAAACAAATCAATAGATAAAATAGCATTTTACAATCTAAAATATCAACTAAAATATTTCAACGCATAATCTCCTTCACATTACTTACAATCTCTAGATGTACCGTGTTATGGCCTTGAAGATAAAGATGGTGCATAGAGTTTACTGGATTTTTAATAGTCATGCAGCATTCCATGAAGTCTTTTATATTACATAGGTAAGTAGATAACTTCCTACATAATGGTTCCTGTGTACATCTGCATATGAGACTTATTCAGTTGTATACAGTATTTTAAATGGATGTTTAGATGTCAGTGTAGTAGTCATGATTAAGGAGGTTTGCCACTTCTATTGAATGAGATACATGAGTTTATGCCCTTAAAGATTGGATGATTTTTTAATTGATTATTTAATTTCTATTTATAAATATCTCTAAGCGGTGTACAGAAAAGAAGCAACAACAAACAACTTAAACAAAATATTACAAAAATACACAGTTACATATTAAAATGTTACACTAACACCAGGTTACTAATATATAAAAAACAGTATCAATTCATTTTCCTTCTGATACACCTTCCATCTCAGCCTCCGGGTTGTCACCCAGGATCCAAACAAACTCTCAGCTCACCCACAAAAGTCTCACAATGAGAGAAAAGATCCTGGAAACCACAGGCATCACCTTAGTCTATCACTTTGGACTTGCACTTTATGGGCAGGCCCAAAGTAGAAGGCCCACAGCTGTATCCCATTCAGCTACACTTTCCACACCAATTTCAGGAACAGCAGATTTATTGACTTTCCCATGGGTTCCAAAGGATGGTGAAAGGTTCCCCCTCTGCTCAGAGCTATTTCTTCACCCTCTGTCCTCTCCTCGTCCTCTTCTAGCTGTATGTCGGTTTGATATATCTGTATGATATATCTGTAAATGAAACCTCACATCTCAGGCACAGGAAGATGCTCATGGTGGCAAAATTGCTCTCTAGAAATGAAGCATGGTACGTCCTTTAATATATGTAGAGGTGTTAAGTAAAGTATGGCAGTTAGGCTTGCCATACGTCAGCTCAACAAATTTGGATTTGTTTGTTTTTTTAAAAAAAAAGCTTGGTGGGTTTCTTAAAAAAGCAGGAACTTTTTTGGGTGTCAGGAATTTTATTTTTTTAAATATGGAAACCCTAACCACAGTTGTGTTGTAGGCAGTGTGTGATCTTGTTCTGCAGTGTATTGCCTCCAAAATGATGAGTTTCGGTCTCAGTGACCAAGATACAATATTGCCACCTGGTGGTTTTTAATGTATTCTAGGTGTCTAGTTAACCTTGTTTGGAAGTCACATTCTATAAAGTTCAGATAAAAACAGGAGTAGTAATTTCTCACCTCTGAAATGGTGGCTCTTTTGACAGATTCCCTAAAGCATTTGCATCAAGCTAGAGATTAACTAGTCTTGTGTTCTGCTGTGCATCTGTTAGATAGAAGAACAAGTCTTAGAAGATTTCTGCTTTACTATACTTTTTTAAACTCAACAACTATAACTCAAATGATACACACAGAGGAAAGGCTACCAGAAGGCAAGTGGACAATTATTTTCTATCTCTGATTTTTGATCCTAGCTTGTGTATTTTAATTGTCACCATACCTAGAGGACTTAATGGGTATTCTGTCAGTGTTTCAGTGTGCAGAGCTCCAGCAGTTCTGTGGATTGCATGACTCTTAAACTACTACATGACAGAACCATGTAACCCATTTGTTCTTCATAGGTCTACATTTTCTCTACTCAGCGATTCTTAAGACGAATCAAAGTTCATGACCTCAAAAAGAAAATGAAATATGTACAACTCACTCTAGAAATAAAAATGGCTTGAAGCTGGGTTGGGGGGGCACTTTCAAATTGCAACATTGGGCTGGGGAGAACAAATTATCTTTTAAAAAAAATAGATTGCTTGTTTGTTTCTGTCCTGTCAAATGATGAAATGCATAACAGCTGCGTCATACATTAGAAACTATGTTTATTCCCCTTTTACCTTTTTTGATTGGCATACTGTTTCAGGTGCGTTTTATGCCTCTAGCTGTCAGCTCTATATTAAAAGTATATAGATACTTGTGATGGGACGATGAGCTGCTTGTGCGTAAAATGCAAGTCCCTCAGAGTTTGATCAGGTTTTCAAACCTCTGCCTGTGATGGAGCCCCTCCAGCATGGCTGCGTCAATCACTAGTAGAATCCGAAAGTGGCTGCTTTCGGAATCGTTTCCAACATAAAAGCTCTTTAACGGAAACACGTCTTCTGGCCTCTCGGCGTGACAGTTTCCGGCGAGGTGTGGGTGTCCCTATAGGAGGTCCTGAGACCTCCCCACTGTTTTCGCTGGAAGCGTCTCTGAGCCATCCCTCCGACTCACTTTCCCTTGGAGTTCTTGCTCGCCCTCTACTGGTTCCCTCTTCCGCTGCTACTCCTCTCTCAACCTCAGTGAGCCTTTGCGCCCCCGGCGCTTTAGATGGCAGTTCCCTGACATCCACCTCCCCTCCAGGGCCCCCTTCACCCCCTCCCGTCTCCTCCCCTACTGGCGGTGAGGAGGTAAAACCCCTGAAAGAACCTCCTTCGTCTTCCGACGTCGCGAACACTTCCCTCCACTTGTTGCTGTTCCTACTCTCTCGGTAATCTTCGTCATCGGAGTCCACTCCCTCTTCCAACTCCGACTCCGCGAACCCTTCCATTTCCTTTCCTCATCGGTGGTGCCGAAATACTCCCTCCTAAACCTTGCTATCGGCTGAGGTTTCCTCGGGAACCTTTGGTGGAACGTTTCTGTTAAAACCTCGTCATTGACTTCCTCTGCATTCACCCAGGTGTTTTCTGACTCCGGTTCCCCTTCCCACGCCACCAAATACTCCACCTGATTTCCCTTCCACCTGGAATCGAGGATTTCCGCTACATGGTTGCGGCGTTCCCTCTCTTCCAAGGCTGGTCCCCTGACGTACTCCCCTTCACGTCCCCCCCTGTATGGTGACAGTAACGACCTGTGGAACACTGGGTGCAATTTCATGTGGTTGGGTAATCGGAGTTTGAAAGCTACCGGGTTGACCTGCTGAATGACCTCAAAGGGTCCCAATCTTCTGGGCCTCAATTTCTTACAACCCCCTTTGAACGGCAACCCTTGGGTTGACAACCACACTTGATCCCCCACCCTTATGGTTTCACCTTCCCTTCTGTTCTTGTCTGCCTGCTTCTTATATTGTGCCTTAGCCCTTTCTAAGTTGAGCTGGAGCTGATGATGGATCGCTTCCATCTCTTCTACAAAATGTTCAGCCGCTGGGACGCTCCATCTCTCCCCTCCTTCCCCTGGAAATGCCCTGGGGTGACACCCGTAATTAGCCAAAAAGGGACTCATCCCTGTGGACACATTCTCCGCATTATTGTAGGCAAATTCTGCCAACGCCAACTTTTCGACCCAATCGTTCTCTCTGTCATTGACATAACACCTCAGATATTGTTGAAGAATGCCATTTGCTCTTTCCGCCTGCCCGTTGGTTTCAGGGTGCCGGGCAGTTGAAAAATTGACTTCCACGTGCAGCAAGCTCATGAGCTTCCTCCAGAACCTGGAAGTAAATTGTTTGCCGCGATCTGAGATCACCCTCAAGGGAGCCCCGTGCAACCTAAAGATGTGTTCTACAAACAACTTCGCTGTTTCTTCCGCTGTGACTGCATGTGAGCATGCTACAAAGTGGCACATCTTAGTTAACAGGTCTACTACTACCATGATGGCTGTTTTCCCCTTGGACTTTGGCAGATCCGTCATAAAATCTATTGATATCGCTTCCCAAGGCCGTTCCGGTGTGGGTAATGGTTCTAATAACCCTGCCGGCGCCCTTCTTTCCCCTTTGGCTCGCTGACATTGGTCACACCCTCTTACATACTCCCTTACATCTTCCCTCACCTTAGGCCACCAAAATTCCCTGGTAACCAACCACATGGTCTTGTGTTGTCCAAAATGTCCCGCCGTGGGGCTATCATGCAACTGCTTGAGTACTCTCCCCCTCAATTCACCTTCGGGTATATACAGTGCCCCTTTGTAATACAATGCCCCATTTCTTTCCTCAAAACCTCCGGGGCTCTCGCCCTCCCCCCTGAGACCTCTGAGCTTATCCTGGGCATATTCATCATTTTCCGTTTCCTCTACCAGTTCTCGTTGCCCCACCAGCGCCGCCCCACACACCCAGCGGTCCTCAGGGATGACATGTCTCTCTTCGATCACCCCCTCCCCTTCCCAATACTCTGGTTTGCGTGAGAGCGCGTCCGCCCTGACGTTTTCTGGGCCTGGCACATAACAAATTTCAAAGTTGAATTTGGAGAATTCCTGTGCCCATCTCACTTGTCGTTGGTTGAGCACTCGAGCTGTTCTCCAATACTCTAAATTCTTGTGGTCGGTGCACACTTGCACCTTGTGTTGTGCCCCAATTAATAAATGTCTCCACCTCCGGAATGCTTCGTGAATGGCAAGTAGTTCCCTGTCATACACCGTGTAATTCCTCTCGGATTTATTCAGCTTCCGCGAGAAGAAGGCACACGGTCTCCACTCCGACGCACTCCTCCCCGGTTGAAGAAGGACCGCCCCTACCGCCCGGTCGGATGCATCGGTTTCCACTCTCATGGGTTTTCGTAAATCCACATGCAGAAGTTGTTCTTCCGAGGCGAAAGCCCTTTTCAGTTCTTCAAAGGCTCGATCCGCCTCTACCGTCCAAACAAATTTCTTCTTGCTGCTGAGGCAGTCGGTGATGGGCGCCGTCAAGTGGGCAAAGTTCTTGATGAACTTCCGATAAAAGTTCCCAAACCCCAAGAATCTTTGCACGTCCTTCTTGGTCTTCGGTGTCTTCCATTCCAGTACCGCTTGGACCTTGCCTGGATCCATGGCCAATCCCTTGTCTGACAAGCGGTACCCCAGGAATTCCACCTCCTTGGTATGAAACTGGCACTTCTCCAGTTTCACCCACAGCTGGTTGGCTTGCAGCCTGCCCAACACTTCTCGAACGTCCCTCACATGCTGTTCCTCATCTTCCGAATACACCAACACGTCGTCTAAAAAGGCCACACAATTCTTGTAGAGCAAAGGTCCCAGAACGTGGTTTATAAAAGCTTGAAAACACGCGGAGCCCCCTTGTAGACCGAAGGGCATAACGAGGTATTCAAAGGCTCCCAAAGGGGTAAACATGGTGGTCTTCCATTCATCTCCCTTCCTTATGCGTATCAGATTGTACGCCCCCCGCAGGTCCAGCTTTGTAAAAATCTTTCCCTTCCTTACTCTGGTCAAAATGTCATCAATTCGGGGCATAGGGAAAGCCAGGGGCTCCGACACTGCATTGAGGGCCCTAAAGTCACACACCAGTCTCGGTTTGTCTGTGTTCTTTTTGTCCACAAAAAACACTGGGCTGCCCCCCACCGCTCGGGACTCTCTGATGAAACCTCGCTTCAGGTTTTTGTCAATGAACTCCCTCAGCTCCTGCATCTCCCGGTCTGACATGGCGTACAGCTTGCCTACTGGGAGTTGGGCCCCAGGGAGTAGGTTGATTTGACAGTCAAAGGGTCTATGCGGTGGCAGTTTGTCTGCTTCCCTTTCGCTGAATACGTTGCTCAGATCTGCGTATTGCGGGGGCACCTTCCCTTTGTCCATTACTTCCATCCCGGCTAGGGTGACTCTGTCTCCTCCCGAAACCTTCCCCTCCTTGCAGTGTTCTAGGCAATGCGCTGACCCAAAGGAGACCACCCTCTGATGCCAGCCCACTAGCGGATCGTGTAGCGCCAGCCAGCTCATCCCCGAAATGATGGGCGCTCCTCCCAGGATGGCCACATTAAACGCTATCTGTTCGGTGTGCCTTGCCACCCTCATTATCATCGGGACAGTCTGTTGGCTAACTTCTCCCCCCAACAGCTCTCTGCCGTCAATCGTAGTCACCTGCAAGGGGTTACTTAAAGGGATGGTCTGTATCTGGTGCTCCGCTGCAAACTCCTTACTCATGAAATTACAGGAGCTGCCTGAATCCAAAAGCGCCTTGATCTTTAGTGGGTGTCCGTTTGGCAGTTCTAGTAACACCTCTATCACTAAAGCGGGTCTGGGAGGTTCCGGCATGGGCACTTTCACTGCTCTTTGGCCTGGCTGCTGTGCCCCGACGGTGGCAGCCAGGCGTTGGCTTTTACTTGCTCCTTGCCTTCCTCTTCCTTTCCCCCAACAGCTCCTGCCATCCCTTGCCATTCCTTTCTTTGTGGGCAGACTCTGGCAAAGTGCCCTGGCTGTTGGCAGAGATAACATCTCTTGGCGCTCCTTCCCTCCTTCTTCCGCCCTTCACTGGGATTTGAAACTGCGCGCGCCCGCGCTGTTCCAACTTCCATCGGCTCTGCCGGCGGGAAAGGTGGCTCTGGAATGTCTGGAATGCGGAACTCCCTCCAACGGTCTCCTTTCCCTTCCCGCTTTTCCAAAGCCCTCGCCTCCTGGCGCGCTCCTATGCACAGCGCAGATTTGGTTAACTGATCCATAGACTCCGCCCTGGGCCCCCGGGAAAGCTCATCTTTGACGGTTGAAGAAAGCCCCTCTTCGAAAAGCATTTGGATGGGCTCCGCCGATAGGTCCCACCCCAATTTATGAATCAGCATAGTAAACTCAGTCCAGTACTCACGGACAGATCTGCTTCCTTGCTGGCAAGCCATTAACTGCCTTCGCACCACCCCCTGCTCAATATCGCTGGAAAACATCAGGTCCATGGCACGAAAAAACTTCCTCGTGTCCTTTAGGATCTCATTATTCGCTGCCATCAGGGGTCTAACCCAATCCTTCGCCCCGGATTCGAGATGGCCAATCACAAAAGCCACTCGCGATTCCTCGTCGGGGAAGTCATCAAACTGCAAGTTTAGAGCGTATTGCATCTCTGTTCTAAAGGCATGATAGTTCCTGGGATCCCCCCCGAATTTCTGCACCAATCCTGGCACCTTTCTGGCGAGCGGGGTGGTTTTCTCCTTTCCCTTTTCTGCATCCTGAGCCCTCCTCTCCTCAAGCCTCGCCGTTTGCAGCGCCAACTGGATCTCCAACGCCCTGTACCTTTCTTCCAGGCTTGGACCCCCTCCAGCTGCTCCTGCTCCTCCGGTTCCGGCTGGGTTGCTCATGATGCTTCTCCCTGCACAAGCTGGCTTTCGGTGACTTTCGGATTGCTGTGATGGGACGATGAGCTGCTTGTGCGTAAAATGCAAGTCCCTCAGAGTTTGATCAGGTTTTCAAACCTCTGCCTGTGATGGAGCCCCTCCAGCATGGCTGCGTCAATCACTAGTAGAATCCGAAAGTGGCTGCTTTCGGAATCGTTTCCAACATAAAAGCTCTTTAACGGAAACACGTCTTCTGGCCTCTCGGCGTGACAGTTTCCGGCGAGGTGTGGGTGTCCCTATAGGAGGTCCTGAGACCTCCCCACTGTTTTCGCTGGAAGCGTCTCTGAGCCATCCCTCCGACTCACTTTCCCTTGGAGTTCTTGCTCGCCCTCTACTGGTTCCCTCTTCCGCTGCTACTCCTCTCTCAACCTCAGTGAGCCTTTGCGCCCCCGGCGCTTTAGATGGCAGTTCCCTGACAATACTGATACCAAATCATAGACTCCACTGTGAGATTATGAAACCATTGTTGGTAGTCACTGGCTTGAACGCTACAGGAAGGTCATAGTATTTAAGCAACCTGACATAAAATTCATATAAAATGGTTTCTAGGAATTTTATGTGGGTTTGCTTAAATACTATGACCTTACTGTAGAGTTCCAACCAGTGACTAACAGCAATGCATAATGAAAGTAAACAAACAAACAAACAAGCAAACAAGCCTCATATATTCCAAACCTTTGTATGTTTAGTTGGAAATAAGTCTCCCTGAGTTAAGTGATGCTCACAACCAAGTATGCGTGCAGGAAACTGTAACTGTAATCTACCATGATATCCACCTTCTGATGTAACTGGTAGGGAAAGTCCTCTGTTTTGTTTTCCTTTTTTAAATCACATACAGAGGTTCTTTAAAGAAAAGAAAATGCATTTCAGCATCTTAGGGAGATTAATATTTATTAGGTAAGGCAAACAACCTTGAGTGAAGCCTTTTTTTCTGGGAGCTTGGAGAAATGACAGTGAAGTAAATTGAGCTCTCTGTGGTGCTGTTAGGATTCCTGTATGTCATGAAAATGCAGCTTGCTTTATAAATAGTCCAGCACTGAGGTCATGGAGCTTGTCTAGGCTGATTGAGACATGTGTGAAGTAGGTTTCCTTCACCCTATTATGGTTCTCCTTGTCTGTACAAGATTCGTAACTGGGGTTTCAAGGAAGAGCAAGTCTTCCAATTTCCTTGACAACACACTGTTCTGAGAAATGATTAAAATTCATCCTGCGTGGATATGCTTTTCCTTTTAAAGATTTGGCCTTTTCTCTTTTTGCTGTCTATGATAGCAACTCTGTATTCATCTGCCTATGCCTCTTCCTCTTCCTTATGTAAATCCTAGAAGTGGCTTGATTATTTATCTGTAATACCTTGCAGTTCCCGATGAAGAACACTTACTGAGAGGGTGTGAAGGATGGAAATGGGACTTGACTTGACATGGGACCATTTAGCTCTGACTGATGTGCATCTCATGGAATCATTTGTCTTGTTTTGTGGCAAATGCATAATGCAACCATACTTATTTGTAGTGCTTTCAGAGTGATAGTGCATTTATTGAATAGCTTTCCATGGGTATACAAGAGAAGTTTTTTTAAAAGTAATATTGGAAACATAAATAACTGGTGTAGCCAGCATTGGTATTGGATTGCAATGGTTTGTCCTTGACCACTGGCTTTGTTGTCTTGGACTGGTAGATTTGTAGTCCAACCACTTATAGATCACACCATATTGACTCCCCTGGTCAATAAAGTAACCCAGTCTGATACACTTCATGTATATTAAGATTAAGAAATGCTTCATAACCTGAAAAATTCATACACTGCCATGCAACATGCATATCAATTGTAATGCAAGTGGATTTCACATTGAGTGTGTGTAGGTGGGTGGGTTTGCATCAGGGCTATGCCCAGTATAAAAACCTGCATGTGGAATTTATTTTTTAAAATACATTCAGGATTGCTTATAGCAGTTAAACACACATTTATTTGTGATTCAGATCTAAAACTTGTAAATAAAAGAAATGAATTCTACAAAAACAAATTCAAAATCAATACCATATTCCAAAACATGCAAGCCCATTTCCACAATGTAAAAGATATAAAAGTTCAAACATAATTTGGTGTTATATATATCTGAACTGGCAGACCAATTGAATAGCAAATAAAAAACTGTTGATAGCTTGCAGTAATTGTGATTCACCATGATGTCCAACACAGCATATGTCTGGCTGTTCATGTAGATAGCACACATTGCGGCAAATGCCTGGCCTACCCCTACTGCAGTTTCCAATGGATCTCTCCCAACACTGCTGTCACCACTGTCTCTCACTGCTGTTGTCAGTCACTTATTCGTCCTCTCATGTGTGAGGATTATGCCCAACTCTAGCACTGAAATCTCCCAGCAGCCTGTCTCCCAGCAGACAGGCACCTTCCTGGCAGCCTGGCCTAGTTCCTCATAGAACTTGATCTATGTATCAGAGCACATAGTGGAAGTATAAAAGCTCAAGATGCTAACCAGACCAGAGGTGGTTGAAAGACGGAGATAAAGCAAGCCCTCTGTCAACAGGTAAACAAGTCTCTAACTCACTGAGGGTTTAACAATCACAGGCTACCTTCACCAGGTTTAACTGGCCAGTTCAAGCCATTTTCCAGGGTGTGACCACTGTCACGTGCTAACAGCTTCTAGAAGCCACGGGTGAGAACTGAGTGCAGAGTGGGGACCAAAGATGGACCAACCCCCAGAAGGAGCACAGTGTGTGTCCCCCCCCCCACCAGAGGTACTGCATCCATACACCTCCATGAGACACCTGGAATAACTGCATAGGCCACATTGGTATTGGCATCATGAGCAATAATAAACAAAGGCTGCTTGAACTGTGGTCATACCGCAGCTTCTGCAACACAAACATGTTCTTCTCTACCAAGGCAAAATGGTGAGTGTCCTGGAGGCATCCAATGTCAGGCCACTGGCACCAACTGTACTTGATTGTCACCAGGTGATCAGCATGGAACTGTGTTTGTGTCAAATGACTCTACCACAGTGCTAACTGGAACATTGATCTCTCCCTGGTGGCGAGCAAGATCATTCTCCAGCCAAAGAAGACATAGAACAAAGCAGAAAGTGTGACCATGGATAAACATAGCCGGAACAGTCATACCTGAACTCTATGAATGCTTCTCTCATGCTGTTGAACTAGCACTGCTGAACTGCCCTTGAGAGAACTTTAAAGTAAGGTGGAACCACATCAGAGAGGTTACCTACAACATAACTTATGTCCTTTGAGGAAAATATTCTTTTGAATTACATACCTACTATATGGAATTTGACAACTGGATAACGTAAATGGATTATTTGTGCCATTACTATGGCCAAAAGACTGATATTGATGCACTGGAAAGATAAATCTATGGCCCCTTTTAGTCAATGGATATGACATCTGTATTTTTCCAGGACATCTTGACCCCAAAGAACAAACGCAAAGTAGAGCCTAGGCTGTTGCAGAATAAATAATTATTTAGAAAACAATAGGCCAAAGTAGAGCTTTCAGTAATGAAATATGAATAACAGGCCTTCCTTCATGGAAGTAATTTGGTGTGAAAACAGAGGATGTTCGGTGTGTGTCCTTATTTTCAGCTGTTAAATGACAGCATGATGAATGTGTAGTTCAACAGGTAACCCAGTAGTGAATAACTGAAGATGCAACAAGGCAGTTTTTATCTGGATTAAACTGATATTTGAAGCAGCGGGTAGCATACCCCATAATGAATGCTATGCAGGTCTTTTAGAACTATCCATAGTGAATTTTTGTAGCATCTGAACTCCTTTTTTCTTAAATGCTAGTGGAATTCGGCAGGCATGGCTGGTGAGATAGATCTGAATTTCCAGCAATGCTGATAGAAGATTTTCTAAGTTCTTTAAAGTGGGGGTGGTGGGCAGAGTCAATATGTTTCTCCCTCTACAACAAAGCTGCTTTGTTTTTGTTTCCAGTAGCTGAATGAAATCTGCACAGATTATTAATGGAGGCAGGAGCACAACTGAGCTGGCACTTACCCACCACTCTACCCTTATCTCTAACGTTCAAATAAAGTATGGCTAAATTGCGGAATTAATCACACTAAAGTCCCGGGCCCTGATAAAGATCCTGCCACTCTATTTTTATTTATTTTGAGCTTGGAAAACAATTTAGCAGCATTCCTCAGGATGTACCAATTGCTTCCAATGCAGTATCATGTGACACTGCTTTAGATCTTATCGCTATGACTGAGTTAGTGTGACAGAACAGCATTCCGGGGATTATATCTACCTTTTTCAACTTCATTGCTAAGTGAAGTAGGACAGGAAAGCTAATTGTACCTCTGCTATAGAGGATGGTTTTGTATTGCCCAGTCCACTGATTTCCAAAAGGACTCTGTACTGTGTGCTGCAGCTGCCCTTAGTATGTATTTGGAAATGGACAGGTTGGTCTCCCTGTTGCAAAATTCAGTGCTGCTTTTGCCCTCTGAACAGTTTTTGATCTCTTAAGGTTCTCCAGTCTTGAGACAATAATAACTGATTGTTGGAAAGGCTACAGATTACTGTATTATCCCAAGACCCTTCAAACTGCTGCTTCTTAATTCTCAAACTATAAAGTCTATCCATTTCAAGTTTTTATCCAAAGCAGAGTTTGGTATCTTGAGAGTACAAAGGTAAAGCAGCATGCCCAGGTAGTATGCCATCCAGATACAAAGCAAACCAAGACCTGTTGAGTTTCAGCCCAGTTGCTGTATCATGTGACTTCAGCCCATGGCCTAGCATGACATTTCTCTCCACTGCCTTTGTTTATACCACTTCTACTTAATTATCCTCTGGATTTTGTACTTCTCTGAATTTTGTAATTTTGGCTTTAAAAAGTGTATTTAAAATGTGTAATTTTTAGGATAAATACACATTTTGTGGTAAAGTATGCATTTAAATAGAACTTTTTATATGTTTCTGTGCAGATTTTTTTTAATGCAGGGACAGAACTGATTCATGAATGTACACATGCAAGAATGAAATGGAGTGGAAGTAGGGTATTCTATAAATCCCTACTAGTAACACCACCTAGAAAACATTTATACATGTCTGTCATAATTGCATAAATATTATCAGGATTTCAGCACCAAATAAATTACTGTGTATAAGTCGACTCCTATTTTGGGGGACTACAATTTAAGAAAATGGGGGGACATGGCCCAGGACTGTTGAGGTTTTTTGGTAGAGGAAATGTAGAAAATAATTCACAAGAATGACAAAACTGCCAATCTCATGTGTCACAGAAGTCACCAAGCGTCTGCCCGCTAGACAACAGCAGTCAGCAATCGCACAACCAATTACCACAGCAGCAGCCAATCCAAAGCAGCCCTTGCCACAGCCACCAAACACCCACCAAATCACAGCTTAATAGCTCCTGTTTGCGGCTGCAACCAAACACCCATCCCAACTCAGCACTATCCGTGTATAAGACAACACCCGATTTTTAACATTATTTTAGAGTAAAAAATATCGTCTTATACAAGGAAAATGACAGTAGTATTATGTGCAATGTTTCCATTTTGCAGCGCACATCTTTTCTGAGATCATTAAATGCTTTGTGTCCCCAATATCAGTCCCCTATCAGTCACATTTTAATGTTTAGTTGTGTTTAAATGTTTGCATCTAGGCTAAAAATAAGCTGCATTTCTACCAGTTTCGGGCATGAGGCTAGGCAGCATACCCCACCAAAAGAAGAAGTTCATAATGGAAATGCTGACAGATAGTTCAGCAGTCATAAGCACGCTGACAGGTTTAATTGAAAGTAATGAGCTCATGCCTTCATGGAAACTTTTCAAAATGCAATTGCTGCTTTGTACAAAAAAATGAAATAAAATACCAATGAGCAAAAAGACCTCATTTTGTTTTCAGCACACTTTGAATGCATGATGTCTTCCATCTGTCTGTGAAAATTTAGGGCTATTTGTTCTCTTTAAATTTCATTCAATGCTCCATTTGACTCCAGGTGGAAGTTCTTTATGAGGGACTGGGCATAAACAAGGTACATAACAAGTGGGTTTTTAAAGCAACTATTTTTTTAGCTTAGTTGCATATGCAATAACTTGCAATTGACATATTCTAAATATACAAATTCTAAACTCCCCAGCAGAATGCTGGGGGGGGGGGCTAAAGTTGTCTCTGCCTATGTACTTTGTTGGATTTTTTTTATTCTTCCAAAATTATTAATTCACCAGTGAATTAACTTCATCTGTCTTGAACATTAGACATCAGGGATTTAGAAAATTTACACTTTTTAAATAAGTCAAGAATGCTCTGTTTGTTCTTTTCTAAATCTTTGATGCTTTAATTACTGGTCAGCAAACAACGGCTATAAGACAAACTCCTCTATTCCATATGTTGCCAACATGGAGCTTTCCAGTTTTTGTTGGACTATAACTCACATCAGCCTCAGTCAGCCTAGCCAATGGTCAGGGATCATGGGAGTTGTAGTCCAGTGACCTCTGGATGGCCACAGGTCACCTATCACTGATGTATACCGTATTTTTCGCACTATAGGATGCACTTTCCCCCTCCAAAAATGAAGGGGAAATGTGTGTGCGTCCTATGGGGCGAATGCAGGCTTCAGGAAGCTATCCGCAAGCCTTGGGAGCCCGCGGGAGTTCCCACTGGGCTCCCATGGCTTGCGGAGAGCTGCCTGCACCCCGAAGCCCGGGCGCACTGAGCAGTCGCACCGGGGCTTCAGGTAGCTCTGCGCAAGCTGTGGGAGGGCTCCCACGGCTTGTGGAGAGCAGCCTGTTCTGGGTGCTGGGGTCGGGGGAAGCTCTAGCTCTAGCTTCCCCCACCCCAGCCCCATGCCTGGGGGAAAATAATATTTTTTTTCTTTATTTCCCCCCAAAAAAACTAGGTTCGTCCTATGGGCCGGTGCGCCCTATGGGGCGAAAAATACGGTACTTCTGTGAAATGTAATGAACTATTAAATACCAGAGGGGTAAAAGGAGAGTGATGGCACAACCCCAGTTTACATAACCTTCATAGTACAAGACCATGGAAATGAAAGAAAATGTAGGACCTTGTGTAGAAGTTCTAACATGGAATATCCAATTCCATTGCACTTTGATACATACTTTGATAGTATGAACAAGGGTTATGCTACAACACTGTGCAGGCATGGATAACCTTCACTGTCTTCTGGCACACCCTTTCCTGCAGAGCTGAGGGACACTGTTATCTATGCAGGCAAGGAAGTAAAGACATTAAATGATGATATACATTTTGGCCATGCCTCTCACAGTTTAGCTTGTGGCACAATTCTATCACCACAATTTCACTTTGCACAACCATGTTGTTGTTGTTTTTAACCTATGGGCAGTTATTATAGCACACAATCATGGAAGAGCATATTGCTACATAGGGTTGCTCACTAGCTCTGTGGTTTTAGTCTGTATTGCCAGGATTTTTGCCACCTTGCTTTCATGAGTCAGTGGGCAAGCTGAGCCATGGTCTCCTCTTATTTTGTTTCCTTTTTTGTCTTCCTGAAGAGGCAATCGTACTACTAATTAATGTGGACATTAGAAACAGAATTTCAAAACCAGTTGATTTCTGAAAGTATTGTGTTTCCTGAATGGCTGGTGCCTTTATTTCTCTAGCTTCTAATTTGCTCACTGGGGTTTTGTTTTTTGTTTTTTGTTCTTCATTCATTTTATTCAGAGGGACAATGAGAATGTTGACTAAATAATTTGGGGTACAATCCAATGCCACATTTTCCTTCTGAAGCCTGTCTGAACTGTACAGGGGCTGTGCAAGAAAACTAGTGGATCATTCCCCTTTGAGGAATGTGCAGAAGAGAAAGTGAAGGGGGGAGACTCTTCTGCTGGGTTAGTGCTGTGTTCTTACTTTTCATAAAGATGGCTGAAGCCAGCTGCAGGCACTCTGATGCCAGTTTTAATAATTAAAAGCTTTATTCCCTGACACAATGTTTTTGTATGCATAAACTTTGGGAATTTCTGTTCTGCCGGCTAGAACTATGCACATCTTTGTTTTAACTGCAACAAAGAAATCAGCAGTGGTTTGCTGCCCCTCTGGCAGTAATGTGGAATGTGTGACTCTGGCAGGTGGAAATAAGCAACACATTTCACCGGTCAGGGAATGGAGAGTGTTGTGGACAAGCAAATATGTTTTTGTTGCCTGAGATCCATCTATGTCTATTTCTGAGCAAGTGAGTACATCTGTAATGATGTACTATGACAGCCTGGCAGAATGTAGCCCAGAATCCAAGGGAACGTGGGTTGCTTTGGGTCCTAGTGCAAACCCCTACATAGATAGCTACACAGTATTGCTCAAAAGGAAAAAACAAAGGTTCTTCAAGTGGAAATTTTGTTGATTCAAAAACTAGAGAGAAGGCAAGAAGACGGGACCTGCCTGTAGCCTACGCTTTCTCCTTGGCATGTGCTACTGTTGGAGTGGGATTAGTTTTGACATCTTATTGCAATGAGTTCTTATGGTGCAACCCTTTGTGTGCATGGAGATGCTTCCCATAGCATGCTGACAAAGTGAAAAGGGGGAAACTCTTAAAGAGTCATTTAATCAACTTCTGTATCGTCACTGTGAATTTGATCCTGCTCCAGCAGAAATAATGCAATGGTGGTGACCAACAACTGTGAGGTCAGCTTTTCCAGGTGTGAAATGATGGAAAGGAAGATCAAGTAGGACATAGTCCATTAACATTAGTGCACACAGTTCTGGTGCTGAGGACAAGAAGCAAAATGCAATGCCTCCTTACATAAAACAAGGCATGAGATCTGTAAAGTTGAACAAAAGTATGTCAGTGCACTTTTAACTAGAAAGCATGCACACAGCAGGCTGAAACAAACACTTAAATAAAATGTTTCAGAAGCTGGACCCTTCTCTTAAACACTTGGCATTTTAACTTAAACACAGAAAACGAGTAGATAATGAAATCTGTGTGTATATATGCATCTTGAATAAATCAGTGGAACTTTCAGACTGCTGCAGAAGTAAGCTATTTTGTCCTTTAGCCCAGTTTACCCACAGCCCAATTGTAACATTTTTCAGAAGTGGGGTGCAGTAAGCTTTTGGTAGCAGGGATTGAGATTTGGTGCATATGTATGCATGGGTTAATTTTATTTTAGGTATAATTAAATAGAAATATATATATATTAGGTATCCATCTCTGCTTTGAATTGTTTTTCACTCAGAGTTTGAGTAAATAAAGATTTTTAAAAATGCATCGACTCTGTTGCCCAAAGAACAAATCAATGCAGCAGCAGCAGCAACCTAACCATTAAGCCCACAACTCATAAGCACTTTTAGGTTTTATTGATTTCAATGAGAGAAGAGTGATTATTGTGTTTTATGGGACACAAAGGTGCTTAACTGTGGCTGGATTGTGCCTTAAGTAAGATGAGGGGAGGGATATTTTTCCAGCTCCGGAAATTACAGAGTGGATGGGGGAATACGATGAAGATGTTCAGTGATCATTGCCAAAGAGCTGTTGCCTGAATGACCAACTGGATGCAATTTGTTGCTTGCATGTCTTGTTGATCTGGATTAAATCAGAGACAAGGGACTGGTTTTCAGTTGAGACAGGTATGCAGGCTGGAAAAGCATTTCCATCCTCAAGTTCCTGATAAAGTCCAGACCATATACATAAACAAATTTAAACAATAAATCTCAGTTTACTGTTAAGTAATTGCTAACGTTTCTGCACATTTTAAAGACCAAGTACAGTGGTACCTCGGATTACAGATGCTTCAGGTTACAGACGCTTCAGGTTACAGACTCCGCTAACCCAGAAATAGTACCTCGGGTTAAGAAATTTGCTTCAGGATGAGAACAGACATCACGTGGCGCAAGCAGGAGGCCCCATTAGCTAAAGTGGTACCTCAGGTTAAGAACAGTTTCAGGTTAAGAACGGACCTCCGGAACGAATTAAGTTCTTAACCTGAGGTACCACTGTAACAGTAATCTAAATGAAAGGAAATATGCCGGAAAGGTGCTTTAATACAGGGCTGGCTGTGATTCTTTTAGGTAATGTCATTATACTTCTCTCATTAACACTGAACCTAAAAGAAGGTGACTTGAGCTGCAGATTTTGCTCTCAATGCCTGTAGTACAAAAAGATTGCTTGGGGCCCCTTGTCAGCTGCCATAGCTTAGATCACCAGGCACATAGGAGAGAAAGCTTTCAAATGCTTTACATGAAGCCATTACAAGAGGCAGAAAGTGAAGACAATGAAAGAAAGGGACTGTTATGGAAGGACTTAGAGCTAAGGATCAGGGTGTTGGAGAAAGTGAATAGCAGATAATAGACTTCTAGTGGATGGTCTGCATACAGTGAACTGTAGGGGCTTTGTCAGTATGAATAGTATTGATGGCTTTTGCCCACTTGACCTTTACTCTGAATGGGTGGGCTTAAAGGGATCACAAAAGGCTTTGCAGAAGGGTGTTCAGCTGAGATTCACTGGTGGCCAAAACTCCTTTATGAGACTTGGATGTTGAAGGTGATCTGTCCTTTTCAAGATGCTCTTTGCTTGCTGTATGCCTTTACGAGTCCTTTGGAATATTTATTTCAACAAGCAGTGGAAGGAGATGGCGCGATTCATGTGAGTGCAATATCACAGGATTCCATTTCTTTGTCTCCTTCGCACACTTTCCCATTAACCTGCACACACTCGGCTGTTCACACAGCACACATTTAGCACTCTTACAAACGTGATGCACATGTTCCATTCACATAGATTCTCATATGTAGAAAACATTCATGCATGTAATTTAATAGTTGATAAGCACTTCATTATCTACCGACTCCCTTCTTTGCTGAAAGATCTCTCACAAGCTGGAGATAGACCCATCTGTTACGAGGCCTTGGGATGCTGACAGTTCTTTAAACTTCTGAGCAGTTGAAAAGTTCATAAACATTCAAAACATAGCACTTCAGCAGCTGAGCCAATGGCTAGGAGTTGGTCACTTCAATGAATTGAAATCAGAGTGCTCTAAACCAGGCATAATGTAGATGGCCTCTGTGGCTTTTCCTTTGTTATGTTGTTGTTGTTGTTCTAGTGACTTTTCCTTTATTTGTCATGGTGTTGTTGTTTATCAAATTTGTATACTGCTCTTTATAAAAATACAATATAAAAACACGGAATACATAATGAAAACAAGAACAGAACAAACCAATAACCCTCCCTCCCCTCCACCCCCTCCCACAAACACATTTAAAAGGGTATCAGCCAAAAACTTAGTGGAGGAGGGATATTTTCACCTGGTGCCTAAAGGTATATAATGAAGGTGTCATGTTCATCTGATTTTGGGTGATAATTTGGCAAACTTTTTCTTTTTCTATGACTCTATATGTGAAGGACTTCACTCATCTCCCTCAAACCATCTTAGGCACCTGAAACATTTATCCACAGCAAGGGATGACTTTGAAGATAAAGACGTAGATCAACGAAACCAAAGCAAGGAGAATTAGTAATTAAATGATTAATTCCCTCGGTGCTCTCCCATTGCCAAACTGCTGGTATAACATAGGAATATAGGATACTGCCCTACACAGAGTCAGACCATTGGGTTACATTCAGTTACTTTTACTCAGAGTAGACCCATTGATATTAATGGCTCTAAGTTAGCCATGAAGACAGGAGTGCCTGGCGTGCTCTGGTCCATGGGGTCACGAAGAGTCGGACACAACTAAACAACAAGGTTAGCCATGGCCGTTAAATTCAGTGGGTCTGCTCTGAGTAAAAGTTAGTTGACTACATGCCACTGATCCAAACCAGCTGATTGTAAAAAGTTCTCCAGGGTTTCAGGAAGTTTCCCCAGCCCTACCTGAATATGTACTCTACCACTAAGGTATGGCCTTTCCCATCATACCTAGGGAGGCATGTGCTGCATTCATGCAAAAGGAAGAGGAGTACAGCCTGCCCTAACACCCTGCCACCAAACAATACACTGAGTGCTAAATTAGGGCCCTATACTGTGCACAAAACCTAACCTTGAGAGCATTGTCAAGAGGTCACTTTTGATGTGACATGGATTCTAAGTATGCAACCTTAAATTGCACCGGAACAGCTACATAAGGTGGTTGTTTTTCAGTGCACAGTTGACAGCCAACATTCCTTAGAGAGCAAGATGGTACTGAGTTGCCAGATCTTCAACTGAAGAGGAGGAAATGAGATAGAAAGAATCAGTGAGAAGTGTGAAAAGAAAAGGGTCAAGAAGTAGGTTAAAAAGAAAAGAACAAGGGGGGAACCTCTGCTTAATTGAAATTACAATTGCTTTCATTTTGGGGAAATGTTTTCTTAACAGATTGCTACAGCCTTCTGCCTCAAGGTTTTTCCTGATTAAATTAATGATGGTAGTGATAAGCTCCATTAATGTTGCCATTTCCAGAGGGAAATATTTCTACGACGCATTCCCTTTCTCGATCTTTTCCCCAAATCTCAGGTACAGTGACAGAATTCATAATTGGGGCCAGAGCAGGCCAAGAGGATGAATTTCCTTTTATTACTATGCAAATGTAGGCAATTGGGGGGATTAATATTTCATGTGTGTCAGTCTTAACACACACTGTTTTGCCTACAGGCTCCTTTGCACTCAGCTTGGAGGGCTTTTGAGAAGGTTGTTGCTGCAAGCAGAGGTCCTGAACTTACTTCTGTTTTATGTTGATGACTGTTGTTGGCATCAGGCAATTATGTGAAGTGGGCTGCTGTTGAAGTTGTACTACAGTTAGGGGCGATATTGGATATACTGATTATTCAGGGTCTCCATAGTAAAATGCATGTTGTGTTTACCAGGAACAGTTTCTACTTTTTGTTGTTCGCCGTCTCTGTTTTGTCCTGTTTTTGTCTTTTTACAGGATGCACCCCCCCCCCAAAAAAGACTCACATTTGCAGAATATTTACATATGCTAATTTTATGTATGTATGCATATTTAGGGATATTTTCTATAATGTAATTAGAAATGCAGCAATCTCACCATAGTGTTTGCCTGCTCAGTCTGCTTTCCAGGTGCTAACTATTGATAGATACTTTCACTGCCCCTGCTATGGTTCTTTATCTTTAAACTAGACTGGGACATGGCAACCTTTCAAATAGAGTACATTCGTATCCTGGTTGTCGAACAGCTTGGTATGCGGACATTTTGGCTCCTGAATGCCACAAACCTGGAAGTGAGTGTTCCGGTTTGCAAACGTTTTTTGGAAGCCGAACGTCCGACACGGAAGCCAATCGGAAGCCGCGCCTTGGTTTTCGAATGTTGAACGGACTTCCGGAATGTATGCCTTCAAGCACAAAAATGTAGGATACATTGCTACCCTAGCTTAAGTATGATATGTTGAAAGTGTAATCTACAGCATTATTAGCTTGCTTTAAAAAAAAAAAAAGTAATACTGCATGGACACAACAGTATCCTAAAGTACATGGAGAGGGAATCTGTGAAATTTCTCCCAACCATTCAGCAATTGCTAATAGGAAAAAGGAGCTTCCTTTGGGCAATTGCTTTATGCAGAACAGGCACTTTTTAAAAAATGGAGGCTGTAGCTTTGGATGTTTAAATCTCCCCTCCCCATGCTCTGTGGTCCTGATGAAAACACACACCACGCCCTGCTATTGCTAAATTAGTAGTACAACGTAATTCTTATTTTTTTAAAACAAAAAACAAAAAATTGGTGGTGATGCCAACAACACATTTAGCATGGAGTTAAACACTGAGTTGCAAAGGTTGTCATTTTCCAGTGTTCTATAGAACTTACATGTCGAAAGTCAGACGTGGGCACACCTTGTCTCTTGTGCAAAGTGCATCTAAATGCCTGTGCTTGAACTTTCAGGCACCATGCGGTGCACAGCCTGCCATTTCAGATGCTAAAGCTGCTGAGATTATATTTTGAACTTTTGTAGGGTACTTGCACTTTTAATTAACCGAAGTAACAAACTCCCCTTGGTTTATAAATGAGTGGGCAGCAGGCTGTGACAAATCAAGCAAGGAAAGGCAGCAATGGGAAATGGTAATGGGGTTAAAACAATGATACCTGGTATGAAAATTTGGGTTAACAAGCATGTCCTTATTTTCTTCTCTGAAATTTTGGTCCCTAGACCAAATGGTGCCTAAGGCTATAAGTCTTTGGTGTTTCGTTCATTTATTCATTCATTCCACTGTTCAAAAACATTATTTTTTATTGATTATGTAGCCCATTTCATAAACTCTGATGCCCAGTATGTATGCATGATTTATCCTTGTCATATAAGTTGATATGCATGTTAAGGTCTGTACATATGTATTTATTCATGCCATATTAACTGATCCTAGTACATTAAAGTTGTTGAGTTGAGGAGATACACCATTACAAACACCCTTCAACTCTGGCACCCTGTTTTAGCTACCCTCTAAATCTGGCCCAGGGCATAACAGACCAGAATAACTGAGGCTTTTCTCTGTATTCTAAATTCCTACCAGCATGACTAGTGGTCAGGGATCATAGAAGTTGTAGTCCAACAATCCCAGGAGGGGACCACATTCACTACTTCTGATTTAAGACACAATCCTAACTGTTTGAAAATGAATAATACTCTGAACACACACAAAGTATTTTAAAACATTTCTATTTCCCCTGTTTATATATTCCCGGGCTACGATTTGTCATGAAAACCTAATTCTGGGCCTGGGGCCTGGTAAACTTTGCTAATTTGGTCAAGAGAAAAGGGTGGGTGTGAAAAGAAATCCTGTAGTAAACATGTGAAGCTCTGGAAATATTTTCCCTGTGTCGTAACTGATGAACAGCTGAACCTAGCCCATTTTTTTTAAAAAAATGAGTATGTTTCTAAAGTGCAAACTATTCTGCACACATTGCCATTTACTTTGCTTTTATTTATAGTGACTCAAACCACATAATCACAAAAGTCATTGTACACTTACAAATAAGTGCTTTTATGTACATTGGAGAAATGGGGTTCTGGGACTTAACTGAGGTGCTCTGAGACATTCTGTCTGCACTACGCATAAGGAGTAGTGCCTCAGGGTGTGTGCCTGGAGCAGCATGCTGTATAGCATTCTCTATAGCAGACTGTTATTCAGCATGAGCTGCCAGCCAGATGCAAGTTGATGGCGGATGTGGCTGTATTAGTACCCTATAATCTAGGAAATGCTAATCTTTTTAAGCCCATGACGACATTTTTAATTTTTGAGTGAGTTCCATTAGCACCTAAGGGCCGCACATCACATTTTGCTGCCTGAGGCAAAACAGGAAGATGCCACTGCCATCCTACTGCCACCACCTCCCTTATCTGGGTTGTGCAGAAGTTCCCATCACTGGTGCCACTGCTTCTCGACTACTACTTGTCCATTGGCAGTGGTGGGATGGGACGGGGGCCCACCGGGGTATCACATCTTGGCATTTCACTACCCGAGATGGATGCCTCAACTCGCCTCTTGGGTTGGCCAGCCTTGTAAGCACCAGAAACAAAGCAAGGTGCTCTCTCTCTCTCTCTCTCTCTCTCTCTCTCTCTCTCACACACACACACACACACTTACCACTTTTCTAAGGGATCTGTATAAGTTGGATTCAGTAAAATTAATCTGAGTCTTGAAACACACATAGAGTTGTAAGAGGAGGTGGGGAAGAGTTTCATTTCCCCAACTTATGCTTTCAACTCTTGGCACTTTTCAAGGCAGAAAAAGTGGACCACTTTTGCTATGACCAAAAAGGTCTGTTTCCAACAAGTTTCCTGGTAGCAATTCACTACATCCAGCAGGTCCTCCACTGATGGTCATGAAGGTCAGTTCCACCTATGGTAGGGGAGGCAGTCTCCCAAGTACTTTAAGCTGCTTAGAGCTCTATAAGTGAATAGTGAAACCTTGAACTTGTCTCAGTAGCAAACTAGCAGCCAGTGCAGGTCCTTAAGCACTAGTGTAATGTGTTCATGGCTAGATGTATCACTCAGTATTTTAGTTGCAGCATCCTGCACTAGCTGCAGCTTCTGAACGAAGTGCAAGGGCAGCCCCACTTGGAGAATGTCACAGCAATCTCAACATGAGACCACCGTGTACATATCTACCTATATGTACTTCAGTACTATGGAGAATTGCAAGACTTTAGCTATTCTCACAACTTAATATTGATAATCTTTTTTTATGACAGAATGTTTTCTGTGGTTCCTTTCCCCCATAAAGTTTGACAGCAAGAAGAAAAGCTTAATATTCATATAAAAATGAACTAGATTTTACTGGTGCTTCATTGATAGGCAATAGTATATAATTTGTGGAGGGACCAAGAACTCAGCAGGGATGGGAAATGATTGCGCATGATAAACATGGATATGTCTGTTTTGTGTAATGAATGTATTCAGTCTGATTGCTGTAAATGCCACGGCAAACAGATTTAATCTTCCAAAAGGTTAACAGAGAGGAAAAAAATAATTATTATCCTAAAAATACACAGAGATAATTTTTGAGTAGGTTGAAATCCCAGGGATGTAGACAAGGTGCTTGCAGGGGCTCATATGACCACAGTGCCCTCTCAGTCTTTGTCCATTGTGACAAGGGTTTCTTTTACTGGGTGGGTCCAGAGTCTAGTTATTGCATCATTGCAAGAGGGAACATTCTCTGTCACCTTTAAAGAGGCAGTAATATAACCACTCTTGGAAAATAACTCCGGGTCCAAAGGTTTTGGGTAACCTTCTGTTTGAAAAGACTGTTATTTGTTGCAAAGTGCCTGAGGAGATCATGGGAGCTCAGCCACGGACACTCTTGCGATGGGTGGGCCTGATTATCTGTATTCCTTCCAGTCTGGATCAGGCCTGTATCTGGGACTGACCTGGTCTTAGCTCAGATGGATTGCCTTAACTACCTTAAACAGGAGTGAGAAAGGGTGATGTGGCCCTGCCATTCTTACTTGATCTCTTGGTGGCTTTCAGCCATGGTATCTTCTGTGAGCCAGAACGGGAGGACATTCTTTTTTAGTGATGCTCCTAGCCCTTGAGCTGAAAGGGTTTCTATATCGTTGACATCCAAAAGGAATGTTAGACTGAGTGCTGAGACCATTACTTTACCAGTGTGTAAACTGTGGGGAACGAAAGGCATCTCAAATAAATAAATAAATAAATAAATAAATAAAGTAAATAAGTAAGTAGCCTAAGGGTTTCGAGATACACTTACTATTTGGGGCAACCTCTTTTCTCCCCCACCCTATGAAATGTCTATCATTTGTACTGGCAGAAAGCAGGGCAAGGGAGGTCAACATGCTTGTAACTAAAAGATAATGCTCCATCTGAAAGAGCCATTAGAGTGGGGGAGAATTAACGACAGAAGCAGGGCTATCAGCCATAAAAATTATTCTAAGCCTTGAAAATTATTTTTAAAACCATTAAATTGCATATGAAATACTTATTAAGGGTAACAATTACTTTTAAAAGATCTGCATTTTTGGTACAGTGACAGTCGTTAGAAGCATTCCAATTTGCATCGTTATTATTTGTTAAAAGAGGCTACAGTTTTCATGAATTCTTCTCTGCAAGCAGCATGTAGAGTTTTGACACTTGCAATAAAATAATAGATGTTGGCAATAGAGTAACAACAGAAACTGGAACTAGGCCTAAGCAATTAGAGCCTGTCAGTAATTGGGACTGAATAATCAATCTAGACACTAAGAGAATGTACACAGTTAGCAACAGTCTTGCATTGACTGTGAGATGGATTGGATGAATTGCAAAGCCTTTTCTACTGCACTGTCTATGGTTTCCTGACAGTCTAATCTATGAGCAATTTATTGCTCAGATTTAAACATCAAATATCAATATGTTATGTTATTTTCTTTCTTTCTTTCTTTCTTTCTTTCTTTCTTTCTTTCTTTCTTTCTTTCTTTCTTTCTTTCTTTCTTTCTCCTCTCTTCTTCTGTTTCCGAAATAGACTTGAACAAGCTGGAGGTTTTGTTACTGAAAGGGATAAATCTTCAGGGAAGAACCTGAAAGAACTCGTAAGGATCAATGCCCACAAAATCAGCAAAATCTGTTGGCAGACTTCTTCTGGAACTATCATTAGTTCAGATTGCAAGTAGAGGAGTTGCACATTTTAATGCGGCCTCATCTTGTTTAAAAAAGGCCCTGTACAGAGATCAGTAGGTGAAGACCTCCTTCCTAATCTGCTAGTTATCTACATACAAAGCATTCAAAAGTGCAACCAGCTCCCTGCAGTCTGAAATGGCATAGCCCAAAAATGTTGCTACCATGTAAATTTGCAGAAATGGTATCTTGTACTACACGTGCCAGGTACAATTGCTGTCCAATAAGGCATATTTGTTGTTAAGCTCCAAAGTGACCTCTGGATTTTTTTACTCACCATCAACAAATCACATTTTGAAAATCTGGAGGAATGTGTTTTGTCCTTCTGGCCTGTCCACTTTCTATGAGCAAATTAATAATGACTGGTTACTGATAGAGTTTGGTAAAGCTCTGCTTTGGGTGAACACTAAATAGTGCAGAATCTTTGCTGCATTGTCCAAACACATCAATTCCCAAATCACAGGACCAGATCTTCCACGATCCTCCAAAAATGGCATTTAGGGATTGTAATCAGAAGATAAACTAGCTTTGTGCCTCTCCTTTTATTGCAAAGCAGGTTTCATATCCAGGTCCTAGACAAAGTTTAATAAAGGGATAATTGGATTTCAGTACTTTTGGAAGAAATTTAGATTCAGTAGTATGGAGTAGCCCAGTGATGTATTTTTTTAAAGCTTTCTAGGTTTCCACATTGCCATTCCTTCATTAACGCCAAGGAATTCTGCATATCATTTGCCAGGGAGACCTGGCATTTTGCAGAGGTTTTGAGGTCATGTTTTAGGCAGAGTAATAGTGGGGACCTTTTTTCAGCCAAGAAGCCTCTTCCAGGGGCCATATGCCAGTGGTGGATGGGGCCAGAGGCAAATATAGCAGAGCAAAAGGTTCTTTGATTCTTATCACTCAAATCACAGGCACTGATGTCTCAATGTGCCCCCCCCCCTTGTAGAACACAGGGCCCTGTGGCTGTGCAGTTCAATGAGATAGTGATGGACAAGTTGTCTTCTGGGGAAGCTTGTCAAACATTTCTGATCTCCTGATTGACAAGGCTCTAGTAAACTTCCACATAACCCCATAGTTCCCCAGAACACAGTGTGAAAACCACAGGGTTAGCTGAATATTTCTGAAAATACTGTAGAAAAGAAGCTCAGTATTGACAAGAAAAGTACAGCTTCCAAAATGGGCCGACAACAGACACCGTAAATGGCTGTCATTTCCAGCAGCAGTTTTTGGCACTGGCTCTGAAAAGGAACATTTCCAATTACTAAGAATGGCATTGGGTTGTTGTGCTGGAGATTGCAGCCAGGGAGGGGAGGAAAGGGGACTGCAGGAAGAAAGTCCACTTTGTTGGGAGTTTATAGATGCCAGACAGCCACATGAAAGTAAATCTGTTTGGGCCTGGAGGCATATACAACCTTAGCATTCTGCTCAGTCACTAGATATGTCAGTCTTTCAGTCTGAGTGCTTTTAAAATGCCTGGCACTCCTGGCTTCTGTTTGACTTTAGACATCACAACTGAACACTTTAAGAAAGAACAGAGAGGGAGGTTAAAAATAAACAAGCGTGGCAGAGTGTCTGTCTTGAGGGTCTCTGTCCTTTCAGCACTTTGCAGATTTTGATAAAGTCATTTTCCAGTAAAAAAGTAAAGCTTCAATAGTCTACCATGTAACTGACCAAACCAAAGGCTCCATTATCAGGAAAGTGGTAGGATGTAATAGTCTCTGTGCTAGGTTACAGCAAGTGTTTTTTTGTAGGAACTGCTATTAGGGAAGCTGTTTAAATGATGAAGGGTGCTAACATTCTTATTTATTTATTTTATAAATAAAAGCATTTATATCCTGCCATATCATAAAATATCAAGGTGATGTTCAGCAATATAAAAACATATTTTCATTAAAAAAGCAATACAGAAATATAATTAATTATATAAAAATAATAAATGCCACGATCAATGGTATCCTGCACTGCTGAGAGGATTTAGGAGATTAAGGGAGTAGCACCTCCCACTTTCTGTCTCCCATAAAGGCTATTGAATTGAGGGGAAATGTTGTGGCTGGAGGAAGGGGGGGCAGGTCAGAAAAGGAAACTGGGGAGTATGTTTAGGCAAAACATAATCAATCCTTCTACCAGTCAGTGCTTTTCATTATCCTTGAAGCTTTCTTCTGAATCTGTTCCAGATTGTTGGCATCATTCTTTAAAATTATTAGGCGAGCAACCTTTTATTAAGTGCTCTTTTCATTTAAGTTTCCTCCTTTTTCTGATGAGAATTATCTCTGCTCTGCCCTGTTCATCATCTTAAGTCTATTATTACAGAAGAAATTGCTGAAGCTATTAATACATACAGAGGGAAAGAAAAATTAGATTTTGATATCATCTGTTTTACACATACACACAGAACCAACCCTACAGTGTTTTGAGAAATAGTCTATTCAAAGCTAAGAGGGGAAATATGTCTATCTGAAGCTAGGAAGTAACAGATACATCGCTATGAGAAATTAGGCAAAGTCACGTTGTCTTCATTTTCCTGCTGCCTTTTGATAATAACTAGATTATGTGAAATTTAGTAGAGAAGCAGAGATCCATTTGAAACTAGAGAGTCCTTCCCATCAGCCGTGTCCATTGCTTCAAATGCAGTAATTCCATTACTCCTGACCTCTGGTGCATTGACTTTTCAGCTACTCTGAGGGATTATCCACTTTCATCTGTACTATAGAACTCAAGGCAGAAACAGTTTGTATACAAAACAATATCTTCAGGTAGGAGAGGTAAAGTGAGTGGTGTCTTTTAAATGAATTGCAGAGGTTCTGTGTAAAGTGATGCACACAGGCACAAAAATAAATTCCAGCTACACATCTAGCACAGATGAGATCTGAATAGACTGGGACTATCCAGGTGTGAGATCTTTGGAAATGAAAACACCAATTCAGTGAATTGTGTGCTTGAGATTGTTAGAAAGGATATTGAAATAAAATTAGGGAAGGACTAAAGATCAACAGGAGAGCACAAACTTTGTATGCAGATGTTTCCAGTTTCAATCCCTGGCATCTCCAGGTAGGACTGAGAGATGCCCAAGATTCTGGAAAGCCTCTGCCAATCAATACCAACAATACTGAGCTAGATGGACCAATATTCTGACTCATTGTAAAGCTGCTCCCTATGTTGCTGAAGATAGAATGGCAAGCACCACCATGGCTTTATCCTATACACTCATAGTGAAACAAATTCACTTAAGTGTGGGTCCATATGTAGCTAAAATGGTACCATCCTTGCACAAAAGGGAGGCATCAGGACTGGAGGAACCTCAAAATTTGCAGAATTACCCCCCCCCCCAAAAAAAAGTACTTGGGAGACCCCTAAGTAGGGGACCAAAAACAAGCACAACTCAGTGACCATTGAATGCTGACTGAAAGTTGTGGAGAGGGATAGATGAGAAATTGTAGGCAAAATGGAATGGAATACTCTGAAAGAAGACAGGGCTGGTTAGAACTGTGAGCAGAGCATTCTACACTGCATTCCACACGTTCTCTTATATAAATCTATCTTCCACCCACCTTTTGAACGCAGGGCCAATCTCATAAAATACTGAGGAACAATAATGCTGCCCTTAAGAAGGGTTTTTTCAAGCTTTCTAGTTTAGGGGATTAAAAAATGATGATTTGAGAAAACACGATTGGCTTCTACAAAATACTAAAATTATAAAATTGTGGAAGAAACGAATGTGGGGGGAATTACCCCTCTCTCGTCATTCTGGATCTCAGGGTTACCTAGTGAAAGTGATTGGCGGTAGATTCAGTACAAAAGAAAGCACTTGAGCTTGGAAGCTGTATTCCAGCAGTGAAAGGGGGCAAGAGGTTCACATTTGGAAAGCTTTCCCATTTCGTTCCTGAAATGGGTGCCTCTGTCTCTGAGTGGGGTGTCACTTATGGAACAGAAAGCACAGAGATTAAGGGAGCGGTGATTTAGCCCTGAACCCCTTGCTGTGAGCTGCATTGCATGTTTGGAGACGCACACTTCTCCAGTGGAATGCCAGCCTGCAAAGGGTTGACTCATAAAATCGTGCAATTGCTGGTAGTGTGTACCTATCATGGCTATGACAGATCGCTTTGCTGTTCCTAGGGAAAAGATCATAAAATAAAAAAGAACAACCTTCAGGGTAGCCTTAAGCCAAGTTATTTATTTATTTTTTATTATTAACACTAAAAGCTTTACTTCTACCCCTTAATAGACGGCTGTGTTTGATGAAGCTTTCCGGGCTCTACAAAACGGTCAGGTGTCAGAGATATATGGGCAGCTGGTGTTTGTTTAGTAAATGATGTTCCTGTTATTGTAGTAGAAGACAGGCCTCGGTAGACTATAAATATACTCTGTTCCCATGCATTATGCCACAGTCCAAAGGCATATTTCAGGCTGTGGTTGTTTACTTTCTAATCGGTTTCCATTTCATTAGGGTGCCCCCCGCACAACTAAATTCTTTCCATATCGCAGAGTTTGCTGAAAGGTGAGCAGATTACCTCATTCAAGCCTGAAAGGAGAATTATGGACTGGCGATAAAACAGAGATAAACATATGTCGTGATCGCTGTTAAAATTCGCCATCCATTTGCGAGGAGCTGCTTCTGCTGTTTAAAAGGCTGTGAATTCCATTTATGGAGCTAATCAGGAAACAATAAAACTGGAGGTTTTTAAGTAAGAAAAGAAAAAATTTAGCTGTTGACACACATTGTTAAAAAGCAAGCCCTGAGCTATCTAGCTGTTTTAGTTAAGACTGCAAGTCTTGCACCAAGGGTCTTCTGGTGGTTCCTTCACTTGTAGGGTTGCCATATTTCAAATAGTGAGATATTTTAAAGGAAATTCACCAAAATCTATGCTTCTGACATGGATTGCCATATGTCTGGATTTTCCTGGACATTTTAGCAATTTCTGACAGCCGAATAGCAGCTATGTCTTGGGGAAATTCTGGACGTATGGCAACCCTAATCAATGCGAGAAGTGAGGTTACAAGGATCCAGGCAGAGGGCCTTCTTGGCAGTGGCAGCCTCCCTGTGGAATGCCCTCCCATCAAAAGTCAAGGAAATAAAGAACTACACAACTTTTAGAAGACATCTGAAGGCAGCCCTATATCGGGAGGTTTTTAACATTTGACGTTTTATTATGTTTTTAAATGTGTTGGAAGCCACCCAGAGTGGCTGGGCCAACCCAGCCTGATGGACAGAGTATAAATAGTAAAATCATCATCATTATTATTATTATTAGACTAAAATGCCTTTGCTTCTTACTAGTGGGAGACACTACTATATTTACAGTCCATTTCCCCTTCTCACATAGTGAGGGTGAATGTCCAAGTTGAGTTTGGAGAACTGCCTGTTCTTGAAAGGCAATCTTTTGGTACTTGGGTAGGCTCTGTGGGTAGAGTCCTGTAGCTCTGGGCTGCATACAATGAGTAAAAGGGACAGAGCTTAATAGTTCAGGGATAGAACCCTCTAAATCAGCCTTTCTCAACCTGTGGGTCCCCAGATTTGTTGAACTACAACTCCCATCACCCTAGCTAGCAAGGCCAGAGCTCAGGGATGATGGGAGTTGTAGTCCAACAACATCTGGGGACCCACAGGTTGAGAACTGCTGCTCTAAATTGTACTGCTGTTGGATGTTCTGACGAGTTTTCTGCTATCACACTATCCCCTCTACACATGATATCAGGTCCCCAGAGAATGAAACATTTTCACAAGTAGAAGTGTATGCAGAGAGAATAACTCATGCAAGTGAGCCCACCTGCAAACTACATGTCACATGTCTGCAATATATTAGTAATGATTCTCTGGCATCTGTATCACAGAGCATCTCTAACTTGCATTATCAGCCACAGAGGTAGGTGGTAGCAGCTGAATGTTGTAGGGACGGTGTAACTCATTCCTTTTGATCCAGAAATGAAACACTAAGATGAACAAACAGACAATGTGGTTATCTCTGTGGGACACTGGGATATGCGACACCTCCTTCTCCCTATAAATTAATCATCTAGAGACCCCTGCTGAAAATCCTGGAGAGCCTTTGCTAGTTAGTGCAGGCAGTTTTGAACTAGATGGGCCAATAGTCTGACTCAGTATAAGAAAGCTTCCCACACTCCTAATTTTTATTATGAGAAATGTATTTTCACAGTGTTAGCATGGTGATAAAAATGTACGTGAAGACCACCATAATCAATTTTGAGTTTCTGTCCAAAAGAGCCTTCATGATTTGTTTGCTTTGTGTTTTGTTGTTTTAGCTTTAAGTATGGTTTTCTTTTATATATATATATAAAATGCTGTGTTCAGAACTCTAAAAATCTGCAGCTCATGGAGAGAAGATGCTTGCTCACCTCTTTCTGAGTTTGTTTTTATGTTCCTCAACTGATGTTCCAAGCAAAAAGCTTTGAAGGAGCCAAATAATTGGCATCTTCGGGGAACGGATTGTTCATTTTCCAGAGAATACGAAACTAATCGTGCTAAACAGTGAATAGAGGAGGACATGGTAAAGTGTTTCTGAATATAGAAGCAAAAAGACAGCAATAGCACAAATGGAGGGCTGGGGGAAGAGGAGAAAAAGGAGGGGATGTCATGAAATGAAATGACATTTCCCTAGCTCATCTTAAAAACACAAATCCTTTTTAACAGCATTTGGAACCGATACCATGAAAGAAGACCCAATTAATTTTATCTTCATGCTGCTATGCAATCCGTTGAATTCTTTTGGTCACTAAAATGTCTTTAGTACATCATGTTGCTCACAAAGGGCTCATTCCCATTTTAGAAAAAAGAAAAGAAAAAAGAAATAAGGACAAGAAATCACATTCAATCTTAATCAGTAGATTGATCTCTCTCAGTGAATTATAGAAAACCTCAGCCAAAGAAAAGTGTTGATAATATTCAGGCCTGATAAAATTCTAGAAGACTCAAAGAAAGAAAGAAAGAACGCGGGATGGGGACTGACACATAAATGCAGGTGCAAAATATAACATATAGACATGTGTGTTGATGCAGACAATGTGATCTGGCCATCCAGATGAAACCTTGGTTATATAAGTACAGTGACCTTACAATTCGCATATTAGTTTAACTATTAGTGGTCAGGAAAAGTGAGGCTTTTAATGAAGCGATGCATAGCTGTGCACTCCACACATAGAGAGGTTGGCTCAATGCACTCAGCTGCTCATTTTGCCACAATAAAGTTGCCACCCACAACATAGGATTTTCCTTATGGGAAAGACATGCAACTTGACATGCAACTTGGACACCAGTGAGGTTGAAGACAGAATGACGGACTAGATGTAACTTGGCATGATTAAGAACAGCAGTTCTTAAGCAGTGGTTCACTTTCTGCCACCGTGAGGATAACTGAAGAAGCCTTGCATGCCCACAAGTTGCACTTGAGCATCAGAGACAACATCATTCATAACTCAGGTTTATATGTGTATGGAGCTTCCAAAGAACTCTGAGCTCCCTCCACCCACAATTTTCTTTTTATGTTATGAATCATAGAATCATAGAGTTGGAAGAGACCACAAAGGGCTATCAAGTCCAACACCCTGCCAAGCAGGAAACACCATCAAAGCACTCCTGACATATGGTTGTCAAGCCTCTGCTTAAAGACCTCCAAAGAAGGAGACTCCACCACACTCCTTGGCAGCAAAGGAAAGGGAAGCTTTTCTGCTGGCCCTTCCAAGAACTAGATTTGAGTGCCATTTAAGAGCAGCAAAAAGGGACACAGACAAGTCTAGTCTATAGAGCACAATTCACTGGGAAATGGTCTTTCACAGGCCAAATTAATTTCAAACTGGGATGTACAAAACCTCAATGGATTCTACCCCATTTTCATTGTTAGATTTTAAATCCTGCACACCAAAATGTCTTGGCTAGCCTTTCATGGGCAATACATTGATCCATATAGGGTTTCCAATTGAGTTCAATAACCAGTCTACCATCTGCTTGTCCTCTTCTGTATTTGTAATACTGTGGGGCTCACTATACTATACATGTGACTTATTGCTTTGAACTATATAATTGAAGACTGCCTGTTTTGTACCTTCAAGTCCTGAGAGACAAAATTCTCTTGCAAAGAGAATGTCTCTTTGTAATGTCTCTTACAAAGTAAACTATATGAAACATTCTTACCATTTGAAGGCATATTGTTATACCAATCTCTGCCTACTTTGGGCCTGTCCCAGTTTTTGTACAGCACAAAGTATCTCTTTTTTTAAAAGGCAGTAACTCTTGCATTTAAAGCAAAAAGGTATGATAATATCCCCTATATAAGTTAGAACTGTCAGTGGCAGTGAGATGAATTAATCTTCCCTGTCACTGGCCCTCTGTACTTAGCTCCCAGGGGGACCCAACACTTGGTTTCCCTGAAATTCTCCATAAAGGATGGTCAAATAAGGTATTTTCTATACTCCCCTCTTCCAAGCCTTTAACTTCAGCTAGAGTGTCTTGCAGTGACAATTAAACCAAGCTGTTGCCCCAGTTTAGATGAACATTGTTATTACAGCATTTGTCCCTTCCTGACAAATTGCATTATTTTTGTGCCCTTAGACCATTAGGGGAGTCTGCAGGGAGCAAACCAGAGACCCCCAAGTGGCAGATCTTGCATTCTTTAACCCTGAGGCAGATGGAAGATGACTTACTGAAGTCCTTTGATTCCATATATTAGTTTAAGAGGCGATGCTAGGAGGGGGGGGAGGAGGCAGATGATTCTTTTGAACATTGGTCTACACTCTGATCTGGCGGCTGTCATCTTCTTAATGTTTAGAGTGTATGTGATGCCCTCAGACACATTCAATAAGCGCTTTCCCTCTGAGCCTCAGGCTCCACGTAGCTGAAGGTTATGAAGCTGTATTTACGTCCTCTCATCCTCTTTCCCCAACATTCATCTTGTTCTCGCCCGGTTCCATAGTCTTGTCTTATTACTATGAGAATTATGGCCAAATAATGCATTTTCTTTTTCAAGAGATTCCTTTCCTTTCCTTTTTAAAAAGGCAGAACTAAAAAAAAGCTATATACTGACCAATGCAAAATCAAATGGCATATTGGATGGTGATGATGTAGCAGCAGCAGCAGCAGTAGTTTCAAACTACTTTATTACACTGGCTGATATGCCAATCACTGGATCCTCGTGAATTTGGCAGGGGTTCCCAAAGTGTTGCCTTCTAGATGTTGTTGGACTACAAATCCCATTATCCCTGACCATCAGGCATGCTGGCTGAGGATGATGGGCGGTAGATTCCAGTTGAATTATGTGTGGGGCACTGTGCTGGCTACCCCTGCAGTATAGCTATAAAGCCTTATCAACACTCTTCTATGCCTTACCTCACCCCTTTAAAAAATAGTTTTAATTTATTAATAACTTGCCTCTTTGCCCCACCCAAGTGCACAAGATGTTTTCTTCTGGTACCAGATAGCAGCACTACTTTCTCTCTGACCTTCCAAATGTTGTTGGATTCCTCCTTCCAACAACTCCCACCAGCATGACCATTGGTCATGGTATATGGGAGTAGTGATCCAGCAACATCTCGAGAGCCATCGCTCATTTATTCCTGCACTAGGTAAAGGTGCTGGGAGTAAAATTTCTGCTGGGTGTGTCCACATGACTTTACATTGACTGGACTAAGTTGTGGTTAAACTAAAAGGGAGGGGAAAGTAAACTGGGTAAACAATATGCGTGATTATTCAGCAACCGTGCACATATCCTCTATTTCTTCCTATTAACAGTGTGGGATGTGTTCATGTTTGCCCGGCAACCATGTCATCTCCTGGTCCCTATTTTCTTCCACTTTTGCAGTTTAGGGCTTATTTCCATCTAGAGTGATGTCACACTAAATACGATAAGACTTGGTTGTGTGGTGATATCAAACAGAGCAAATATAGCATATTCAAAGTGATTGCATTCACCTGGTCTTTCTGCCATGAAATATTGTAATACATGGCACAATGAGGATTCCTACATAACATGCACCACCATTGTGTGTATTTATATATTTCTGGGTCTTTTTGCTGGTTGTGTATATATTTCGCCCATGAAATAGGTGTTTGTGCCATGGTCTACCAATTTTTTTCTCCATTTATCCTGACCTACTTTCCTGGGAAAGCAAGCCATCACTTTTCTAGTTTTTTTAAAAAGCTCCACAGTCTGTCTGTCTCCCCCCCCCCCTTTAATGCCTTTTTAATTTAGACTGCTTGAGGTACTCATCATCTCATGTATACTGTAAGCCTTTTTTCTGTTTGTTTTATTTCCTCAGGTACATCATGTACTTTCCAACAGAAATCTCTTCGCACATTTCTCATTAGCAAGTCTCTGTGATTTTTCATGCCACCGTTCTGTTATGTTAAATAAGCAGATGTAGTTTTCTCTTTTAATACTTCTTTCTTACTCAGCATTTCAGTCTGGCATAAAAAAACAACCCTGAGACTCGCTGCTGTTGATTGTACTTTAGTATATCAATGCACTTCTCAGAAGTGACTCAGGCTTTCTCTCAACTACAGGCATCCAGTGCAGAAAAGAGCAAACACAGTTAATTCCAATGCTTTGATTTGCAATGCAAAAATGTGTGTTGTTCATATAATTGTAGAGTTGGAAGGGACCCCATGACTCATCTAGTCCAAACCCCTGAAATGAAGGAATCGCTATGTTAAAGCATAGTGAACTAGTGTGATTTAAAGAAGAGTGTAAGTCAGTGATTTGGAGAACAATAAAAGTTCTAATGAAATAATGTACATTGGGAGACTAATCAGTGCTTCCTTTGAAACATACTCAGTGAAAAGCAAAGTAGTCAGGGAGGGAGGACTGAATGGATGTTTGTTCTCCATCACCAGAATCCTGGAGCAGGGAAGAAGCAATGGAACCCTAAAATTATCTGAACCTGACTATGCTTATAAGAACAAAAAATCAGCCTGCTGGCCCAGGCCATTGGCCCATCTGGTCCAGCACCCTGTTCTCACAGTGGCCAACCCAATGCCTATGGGAAGCCGTAAGCAGGATTTGAGCACGAGAGCACTCTCCCCTCCTGCGGTTTCCAGCAACTCAGAGCTGCTGTACATCTAACAAATATTTGTTTAATGCTTTGGCCATACTGTGTTAATTCTTCATTGTACCATGTAGCAGCAAAACAGGCTTTTTGGTTACGTGACCTGGCATAGGCTAGAAGCTAAGCAGTTGGCTCCTTACCTCTCTCGCCCTGACCTAGCCACTGTGATCCATGCAATGGTCACCTCCAGACTGGATTATTGTAACTCGCTCTATGTGGGGCTGCCCTTGAGACTGACCCAGAAACTCCAGCGGGTGCAGAATGCTGCAGCAAGACTCCTTACGGGATCCTTGCTGTGAGATCACATTCACCCAGTGCTAAATCAGCTGCACTGGCTCCCGGTGGAGTACAGGATCAGGTTTAAGGTGCTGGTTTTAAGCTTTAAAGCCCTATATGGCCTAGGACCCTTGTACCTACAGGACCGCCTCTCCTGGCATGTCCCACAGAGGACCTTACGGTCTTCAAACAGAAACATCTTGGAGGTCCCAGGCCACAGAGAGGTTAGGCTGGCCTCAACCAGAGCCAGGGCTTTTTCGGCTGTGGCTCCGATCTGGTGGAACGCTCTGTCACAAGAGACTAGGGCCCTGTGGGACTTGACATCTTTCTGCAGGGCCCGCAAGACAGAGCTGTTCCACCAGGCCTTTGGCCAGGGCACAGCCTGACCCCCTCCTTTGGCAATCCTCACAGAACTCTAGCCCAATGGTTGCCATTAATCTGATTTGAATTAATTTTATAATGAAATGATGTTAGAATGTTGTATTTATTTTATTGTTGTTAGCCGCTCTGAGCCCGGTTTTGGCTGGGGAGGGTGGGATATAAATAATTTTTTATTATTATTATTATTATTATTATTATTATTATTATTATTATTAGAAGTTTTGCAGGTTGCAGCTTGCAGTTTCATCTCCCCTTATTTCCTGAGCACTCTTGTCTTGGACTGCCTGGTCACCCATCTTCATCTCCTTTCCTCCAACTCTCACTAGAGATGTTGTGTTTCACACTACTCACCAGTTTATTGTCACGATGCTGGACTGTGTGGTAATATTCAGGATTGCCTTTATCTTTCCACTGCTTTTGACAGTTGAAGAAGCCTTTACCTGTGAAGGTAAATACCACCCAGCGGCTGTTCAGAGTTTTATGGCTTCTACTTGCTCTTTTCTTGCAGAATGACAGGTGGAGATTACCCATGACTAAAGTGTTGACAGCCATCAAGTATATTGCTTTACATTTAATTATGAATTAAATATTTTGTTAGTTGCTTTAGAGTCTTCTGTCTCTTAATTTTTTTCAGAACTCTCAGAAAAATACCATCTGGTAGTGGAATATAATTTCTATATCAACAGACTTGCATCTGTTGCTCCCTTTTCTGTGAGCAATGAAGATTTCACAGCGTTGGGTTGTTGTTGTTGTTTGCGGGGGGAATGTCTTTTCCTAAGGGTTGGTTTCCTTTCTGAGAAAGTAGAAAAATAGAACCTCCTGGTGTTCCTTCAGAAACATTTTTGTTTACACATTTTGCAACCTTAAGGGAGGCAAATGGGTGGGAAATCACCTTGTGTAGTTTTGCAGCCACCATGGCCATGAAACCAGGATGTGCTTCTTTCTTTTCTCTCTTTTGAGGGCTATACCTGCTTGAAGGCCCTTACTTAGCCTGTCCTAAATTGCTTTGGCAGGATCAAATACAAATCATCCACTTGCCTATTTAAGAGCCTCCCCGTGGCTGTGACAAAAACAGCAGCAACACATGGCATGTTGAATTAGGCTTATTAACCCACCCACCTCATATTTGCTCTACAAATAGCTTAAGAATTAGATTATTGGACACTTATTTCAAAGTGCTGTTAAAACCAATGAGGTCATAAGTGAATGTGTTTAGCATAAGTGCCAGGGTTGGCATCAGCAGCCAGCATGGCTGAGCATCTGCCAGGGCCCACACATGGCTGGGTGCCCACTTCCAACCACAGCACTCCAGATTGTGAATGCCAAACCATGTGAATAATCTTCAGCAGAGGGATTGCATTGGTGCATTTTTCGTGCCCATTTGAAAAACTGGACAGGGAGAAGCTAGGCAAAAGGCCACCTGATGCCTGTTGCCCATCTCCTTCTCTCTGCAGGGATCTAAGCAGCTTCATATTGAGGTCCTGCTGGCCTGAAGTGCTTGCTGTGCCAGAGATTCATCCTTCCTAGGGAAAGAATCTTGCTTTCTAACTGTCCCAGCTCGGATCTCTCTGAGTGGAAAAGAAGAGCAGATGGATAAATGTGGTCCTTTACCCCACTGATCTTCAAGTAGTAGGTGGGGACTCACTAGTGGGTTCTGGCCAGATCCATAGTGGGTCACAACAGGAGCACTACTATCACACAAAGCTAAAATAAAAGATTATAGACGGGGCCCATCTGCATGTTTGCGTTAAAAATAGGTCCTTGGTCTGAAAAGGTTGAAGACACCAGCTTTACCTTCATCACATCGAGTATATAATGATAATCTTTTGTTACATCTGAATGAGAAGATAGGTCAATCAGTGCTCAACCCCATCCTACAAGAGCAGTTGTGTCAGAGCTAAAACTGTAGCTTTACTGAAGTCTGTAAATTGTTGTAAAATGAGTATAGCTTCCCATATGGTCTTCTGATGACAGCTTGCTTTGCTTTTCTCAGCTCAGATCCTGCACACTATACCAGGAGAAAGAACAGCAAGTATCTTCACAATGCAGCACATGGAGCATGATTCATGAGCATGACCCACCACTTGCTGCCAAATGTGATACAAACCGAGGCAGTAATGCTTCTGAATATCAGCTGCTGGAAACCTCAGCAGGGGAGAGCACTCTTGAGCTTGGCTTGACGGTTTCCCAAAGGCATTTGAGCGGTCACCATTGGCCTGATCCAACAGGCTCTTCTTATGTTTTTAAACAGGATACAGGAGAGTTTTGCAGGATCCTTTTTCCACAACATATGATTAATTTAGCTTAGAGGACTTCAAAGGGATATTGGACAAACGGATGGAGGAAAAACCTGTCAATGGTTGTTAGCCAAGTGCTCTTCAGCTCTAGAGGTTGCATGCAATGTCTTGTGTATGACATGAGGTTAGAAAACAAGATGCTGGACTGTTGGTCACATATTGTTACATTCTCAATGGTAGTTAGTTGAATGGGGAACCCGCCTCTTTTTCACTGGGCAGTAACTTGCTATTGCTGGTGAGTTGCTGTTATGCCTTTATTTCTTAATATGAGAGCCTGTCATCCCTGCTGTTTATATTCTGTTTGGGTCTAAATTTCAGAGTACTAAATCCTAAAAAGATATAAATAAGTAACTTCTATGCTTCAAAACAGATACATAAAACAAATGTTTTGTGATTGGGTGTTTGATTGGGCAACCTGTCTTTTTTCTATTCTGTTTGATTCAGTGAACTCTGAGCATCAGAAAAGTGCTCTTAAAATTCTTCTTTATAAGCTACTGTTTTTCTTTGGCTGTGGTTTCCTCTAATTAGGTACACACCAACTTTCTGTCATAACTGATGTGCACCTTCTTCTGCTTTCTCATCCCCTCTCAGAAAGCACTTTGGCAGAAAGAGGGCAGGCCGTGGAAATTGTTTCTACCAATTAGATGGTGCACACACAAAAAACATCGTTATACTGAGGATGTGTTTAAAACAAAGTCCACATCATTTTTATTGGGAATCTAAAATTAATGCTGTAAAATCTCTCAGAAGCATATGATTTGAAAGACACTGTACAAAACGTACAAAAAAATGCAGCTTTTAAAAAAAAAATTGTGAAGGACAGTGGCAATGTTTCTTCCAGATGCAACCTCTGAAACATAATAAACTGTGTAACAGATCATAGGGCTAGAGGTCTGCAAGAGTTGTGACACCCATGTTCAAGGCTAAGCAATGTTCGGAGTTTAGCTTTTACACTACAAATCCCCATTAAGACTTGAGTCTGCAGTTCCTAGGATTTTGACCAGTTCAAAACTTGATCGTTTCTAGTTTCATGATAATGAGATGTGGAACATAAATACTCAGCAGGGAAAGATATTTTCCTTGCACAAAGTGGTGGAAAATAGCTTCCTGTGATTAGGTATGCAGTTGGAGCGAGTGGGAGAACAGTTTGATTCTAGACACAGAAGTCTTTGTCTCCATTTATACAAGTTCAGTAGTATAAATTCTTTTCTGTCCTGTGGGACTAAGCTTACAGGTAATAGAGAGAAGCATTTTATATAGAAAAAAGGAAAGGGGAAAAACTACATTTAGACAATTGCAGCCCAAGGGCGTAATAAAGAGACCAATTCTATGAAGCCCAAATAGGCCTCAGCCACATTAAATTATGAAGTGTGAGAGCAACACAATCAATTATAGTAGAAACGGCACTTAAATGTAAATGAGAGCTAGGGAGAATGTTTTGGATAATAATCTTTGTAATAGTACAATAAAGTGATCTGTATACCTTGCACGGAAGAACTTATTTAAAATAAAATGGCTCCCCCCCAAGACAAAAGCTAGAGATTTGATGTAAAATTCTAATATCTGTCATTATTACCTGGACAGACTGACGGCGCTTAATTCCATGATTTTCCTAGGTGAACATGGTGCAAAACTGAATGAGCTAATGTTGAATTTGTATGATCATCCTCGTAAGAACATAAGAACCACCCTGCTGGATCAGACCAAAGGCCCATGTAGTCCAGTATCCTGTTCTCACAGTGCTGATCAATAGAGACAGAGATATGAGAAGCCCACAAGCACGGCATGAGGGCAGCAGCATTCTCCCTACTCAAACTAACCAGCAACTTACATTTAAACTTATATTTAAACCATGACCAATGGTTAGGGGTGGTGGAGTTGTAGTCTTGTAGCATCTGGAAGGCTGCATGTTCCACCATGAGAAGAGAAATCCTTGCAAAACTTTTGCATGTATTTGGTGTAGTATATATGAAAAAGCACAGGGGCAGGGGTTGGAACAGAGCGGGGAAGTACTCAAAGAAATTGATTTTTGTTGTGTTTAAAAGAGAAGATGAATTGTGCTTTTCTTTTCTTTTCTTTTTAACTTGTTTTGTCTTCAGTCCTACTTGGACTCTTGTGCCTGTTCTCTGCTTCCTGCATGTGATGATAAGCTCATGCTACGGTAACCCCAAGGACTCCTAAGGTGCCACACATGTATGGTTCTGTTTTCCTAAGGCAGACAAACATGGCTGCACTTCTTTAATCCAAATGTGGCATAATGCCTCCCTTTTCCCTTCTGTCAGTTGTGTTGCACTTCCCATCTTGGCTGTTCAGCAAATGAGATCTAAGCAGAACGCAGAAGCTGGCTGCCACCCTGTGAATCTTCATAATGACAGTGTCAAGGAAGCAGCACATCTTTATTAAGCCAGCAGGCTGTGGTTTTTTCCCTGAGATAGGGTTAATTAGCTGTGCTAGGGCAGTGGGGATGAAGCGACTTAAACTGTGACAGCTGTTACATTAGAAAGGCCACAGTGGAAAGCTGTTGCTGCAGGTGCCCCCCTCCAGAGTTAACCTTTTCTGACCAGATATCACAAGCTTGTAGTTGAAGGCCTCCCCCCAGCCCCAGCCCCAGCCCCAGTTTCTCCTTTCTTTTTTAAAATGATGGTGTTTTGATTGGAGCTTGCACATTCATTTATTTTTAACGTAGCACTGCTTAGCTTTGCTAGTGATCTACATATTATTATTTTTTTGTCATCCCACTTTTTTCAGAGAAAGAAATAGAAATGACTCACTTGGGAAGGGTGTTTTGTCTTTAAATGTGATTTGTAAACTGCATTACCACAAGTCTCTTAAGCACAACTAGTAATCAGCTAGCCTCTCGATGTTCAAAAAGCTGAAACCATTAAGGGAATTAATGCAATGAAGGTACGTCAGAAGTACTTTCTATTGAGTGAAGAACTATGTAGAACAAATGACCTCTGCAACCAAGGACAAACTTTATGGATTGAATGTTGAAGGGCTAATATGAGCAGGGTCCCTAAAACAGAGAGTCGTAATGGTGTGGTTGAAGAAACTGCATGGGTTCAAGTTGAATTGAAACAGATTGAATTATTACAGTATTATGTTGAGAAAGCTTAAGCATGTATAGTATATACGCTTATATAGTATATAGGAGTAAATAGTGTATATAGGAGAAAATAGTTAGCACCTCAACCTGCATATCTTGACTTTAGGTTGAATTTACACAACTGTGCAAGTTCTGTTTAATATTAGCATCCAGTCATTCCCAACATTTTTTCTTTGTTCTAAGCCTTTAGTTATTACTTTCCCCTTCTCCCAAATAGTATCTTCAAATGGTAGTACCTCCCCGACTAACTACTGAATAGTCACCCACTTACTATGGTGCCACAGGGCAGTGATGGAACAGCTTTTGTTGTTGTCTGTTTAGGGTTTGATGTTAGGAAGAATGTACCTAAAAAGCGATTCATCAAACTAATTTCCGCACAGCTATGTGACAGCTTGTTTTCCAGTTTTTTTCTACCTGTATTTTGCTCCACTTCCACTGCTTCCATGCAGATATTTCCTGGGCAAGTGTTTAAAAATGACTTAGAAACCAAGGGTGTTTGTCACAAAATAGATTTGTAAGTTGCCAAATTCCCCATCGTTTGATGAAAACGCTAATGCCCAAATTACTGAAAAAATAGTTTTTGCTAGGTCTTTCCGAATTAATTTGTCATTGGTGATTGAAAGGTCTTTACAAAGGGTCAGAGGTGAAATAAATTCAGTTTTGGCATGCAGGGCTATGGGAGAAGCAGCTAGTCCACTTTTTATGATTCTACAATCTGATGTCACAAGAGATTGGCATTGGGGTGGACCAAAAACTCTTTAGCAAAGTTGATAAGTTACTGTCTGGTCTTCCAGTTGTATGTTAAGTCTTTTGTAGTCTTACATGGGGATTGTCATCTTATAGGGAGGCATCCCAGATTGCCATCAACAGATGGGATCATGGTGAAGAAGATTTTCGGTACAATAAATTTTCCCTTGATTTGATAGTTAGGTTTTATTGCCATTATTGAGATCAAAACACAGTTTTGCCTAGGTGTTACTAACCCACATGTTTGATTATCTTGCCCTCTCTGATGATTATAACACATTTCTGATTGTAGTGCTGGCAAGGTGGGTAGTGGAGAGAACCAACAGAAATTCCTTATACCCTCTTCCAGTTCTAGAGTCCATTTATTTGATTTGTAGGACATGCAATTATTTCTCTTTGGCCCCTGACAGACAGCAAAGTTCTATACAGTGGTACCTCGGGTTAAGAACTTAATTCATTCTGGAGGTCCATTCTTAACCTGAAACTATTCTTAACCTGAGGTACCAGTTTAGCCAATGGGGCCTCCCACTGCCACCACGCTGCCAGAACACGACTTCTCATCCTGAAGCAAAGTTCTTAACCCAAGGTACTATTTCTGGGTTAGCGGAGTCTGTAACCTGAAGCGTACCACTGTATCCCCCCCCTTTTTTTGCATTTTAAATACTTTATTGAGATCCGTTGGTAACAAGTTCTAAATTTTCAACATTATTTCTGATGATGTGGGATAATTATAGTTTCTACTCTTGTTCATTTGACTTCCCTGTTCTTATAGAAATGAAGTTATTACACTTATGCCCTGTTTCTTCGTAGAGCTCAAAATGACTAGTATATGGTTTAAAATGAAATATTCAGCCTAAGCATGACCTGCATTTGGCTCTATTCTCCAGTATTACGTCTAGTGCTATGTCCTACCAAAGGCTCTATAAACAACACAGACCACCTCATTTTGCCCAATAATTTTAGCATCAGCTCATCTTTATACATCCAGAGCAAATTGTTTTTTTGTTTGTTTGTTTCTTTTAAGGTTGCATTACATATTTGGACCTAGAGACAACAAACCAGAAACATTCTATATATATATATATAGAGAGGCATAGGCTTCAGATGAGTTTTTCTAGGTTTACAATATGATACGGAGGCAAGTCACCAGGACAACATGATAGTGCTTTCTTCAAATGAAATAATTGGCATGCTAGGCTTTCCACTTGGCTGTGTCAAAGGATGGGGAGAAGGGCCATTCGACGTGTGTGTGTGTGTGTGTGTGTGTGTGTGGTGCAAGTTGGGGGTTGGGAAGCAGCAGGCTCAATTTGAATGTTTGCCCTCTGAATTAATTCTAGTTGACCTACTTGAGCAATGATTGAAGAATATTTTATGTGGTTTGCCCTGATCTATCCCCTAGTGAGCCTGTGCTTGTTATTTTTTAATGAAACCATTTTCACAGCCTGTTGTTTTAGGTGTTGAGAATGCAGGAGGGTGAGGTATGTATGAATGTGTAGATATAATATTTTAGGGTTGCTGGTGCCACTAAGATGCTTTTAACTTTGTACCTCACAGCAGACTTCACCATACTTATTTGTCAGAACAGCAGGGTTATTTTCACAAACCGAGAAAAATTGAGAGATAGAGAAAGATTGATGATCAAAGAAGCTCTCTAGTGTTACCTTTAGAACGAAATACAAATACATGAAAACTTTAAAGGCAGCCCTCGGATCATCTCGCAACAAGGCAAATATAATGTTGTGAAAATTCAGATGCGTGCAAAATTCAGAGTATAACTATGGTTGGATCTGCAGATTAATCCAGAAGGTGAGGATTAGTTCGGTTCAGTTTGAAATGCAGATCTAGCAAATTCCTCTAATATTATTTCTCTGATGTAGCAGTGTTAGCCAATATGGTGCTCTCCAGATTCTACTGGACTACAACTTCATTCCTAACATCATTGACTATCTTGGCTGAGAGTGATGTGAGTTGCTGTCCAGTAGCATCTAGAAGGCACTGTGTTGTCTACCCTTAAAGGTTACACTATATGTGGACTAGGAACCTAATTAAAGGATAACCAAGCTGTTAAATACTGTCCATTTCCTTTCCTTGCCATCTTGACTTCTGTCACAGTTTTAGGCAATGTTTCCTTGTGCATTCCACATGGAGTTGAGGGGGACCCCACGTTCCTGACCTCCATACATATGCCACATTATAAACTGAAAATGTGGAGGTCACAAATTTTTCCCCTTCAAATGCTCAGTGCAGTGTCTGAAAAGCAGTTGTGTTTTCATAGTGAAATGGTGATCTGTGCTGATGAGAATCTTCATTTAACAAATCTTAAATAATACATAAGTAACTAAAACATATTATGCTACCTCCAGCAAGAAATCTCTGCTTGCTGAAACAACTGGAAGATTAAGACTGCTTAAAAGTTGCAGTGGGAAGGTTTGCACCTAACTATTGGGGGGGGGGGTAATAGAGTTAAATAATGAAGAATAACTTCAGTTCCACCCCCACCCCACCCCCATGGCTATAAATTCATGCACAGTCTATTAGGGTCAATACGCAAATATGAATCAACCATTTACTTTTGTCAGTAGTTTAAATTCTCTGATTAAGATATAAGCTTTCTTTAGCCTGCATAAATAAATGGGGAAGGGGGTTCTGGCATAATACAGTGCATTTGTTCCACCATATCCCACTAAATAAGAGGACAAATAGTTTATTTAATGCATATTTAAAGATGAAAGAAATCCATGAAGACACACTGCGGTATTCCAGCTTCTGTGTAACTAGCCAGCAACAGATTTCATGATGGAAGACCACTATCATAACTTTAATCTTGTTTAAATTCACAATTCTGTCTGCAAGCCTCCGGGCCTAGAGGAAAGAACTTTAGAAAGTTATCTTAAGGAAGCAGATTGCATGAGAATCATCACTTCTTATAGCCAATAAAATTCTTTTGTAATTTATGTAACAACTGTCCATAATAAAGCAAAATAAAGCTCTTCTTTGTATCGTGAAATTGAAATAAACACATGCTACAGGGGAGAAAAGTGTGTCTGCATAACACATTTTCATAATTTAAAAGGTACAGGTTCTAATTACTGGGTTTTCTTTATTTACTTATGAAATGCAGAGGAAATTCTACTTTGGAAAGTACTATCAGATCACATAATTGACAATAGAAATCAAATCAGAGGTAAGCCACCCGAACCAATTATCCAAAGAGAACTCACTAGAGAAGCTAAGTGATAATGCATTGGTGGATGAGAAGTGCTGTCTTTTAAAAACAGGTTTTGTTAGGATAGTTCACTCAAGCTAATAATTTTCTGGTTTTCTCCCTGCAATTTACCGCATACTAGCAAGTTCAAGGACAGTTTGAAGACTAATTAGGAAAAGGTGGTGGCTGAACATTTCAAAGAAATAATAGGCATTCAGTTGGTACCTATGACTAGCACAGTAAGAGATTTTACTACTGAGTTATTGTTTGCAGAATGCATGCAAAAAACTATTCTCCTTGTGTTTACCCTCTGTCTAAAGGAACGTCTGCACAGGACTTAATGGTTCAGACCTTTGCAGGTCGCCTCACACTTCCTAACAATATGGACAACGGTCTGCTTTTCCAAGTGTTAGCAATAATAGACATTAATTGTGTGGCTATCAACTGCATCTAGTGTATTTGAATTTAATAGGTGACTTAGGGACCCCATTTTTTGTTGCAGCCACATCACAAGTGGGAAATGAGTTATTAAACCCTTCCCTTCCCAGCTACGATCTTGAGAAAAGGAAGCTCTGATATGCAAATCAGCAGTAGAAGGAAAGTTCCTATAGGTGCAAAAGAGGGAGAGAAGTAATTCCTCCTGGCAGTTTTCTTTGAACATTCACAGCATATATAAGACAGGCAACAGTAAGCAACCTTAAAAAAAGGGAGTGCTACTGCTGCTGAAAAATACTGCTGTTGGACAATTTACAATTGTATGTGACTTCCTTCAGAAAAAAGGGTCCCTTGAAAGTGTAAGACTCCCAGTGGCATGGAGAGAACAGTTGTGTATACATAGACTCTAGTTTGTTCTCCAGATGAATATATGGAGGAGCCTTCAAATGGACCTCAGAAGTAGGGGCAGTCCATATGAACCTATCCCCTGCAATACATTCTAAACATCTCAAAGGATTCAAAACATCTGAAATGAGACTCTTGCTTTCTGACATTATCCTGCCCACTGGAGCATACAACCCCTTCAGCTTTAATGTTCTTAGTTCCCAGTCTCCTCTTCTCTTCCCCTTAAATTGTGTTGTCCACATCCTTTTTTTGAGGAGAGGGGCTGTCTTTAATCAGCTCTCTACTTTTCACCCTTACAGCTATCCTTTACCAACCCTACATCCTAGGACCTCTTCTCAGTCCGCAGTCTATCCTGCAAAGTCACCAGTTGTCGCCAAGGCTTTAATGTCAGCAAAACTGACAACTTTTCCTTCCCTCACAGAAAGCGGTTGAACAGTTGCATATTCTGTGGCATCATATCTGCTCAGCTAGCCAGTGGCAGAATCTTCCCTGCTATGACAACAATATACTGTAGGTTACTTTAGCAGTCTGCTTTTCCTACCAACTCCCACCAACTTTGTGGTGGGAGATCTTGCAAGCATAACCAACTTGCTACACTCCAGATGTTGAATTCAGACCGTCTTTAAATATTGGCCATGCTGGCTGAGGCTGATGGGAATTCTAGCTCAGTAACATCTGAAGGGCACCACGTGGGTCATGTCTTGCATGAGACATGCCTCTTAAATTATCTTTGCTACTCCTACACAGTCTCTTAATAGACACACAGTTCATGGTTCAAAAGTTAATTATTGTGTCTTGCTAACTGGATAAGCTGAACAGATAGTATGGTGGAGTGGTTAGTTGGCTGGACTTGGATTGGACTTGGAGATGGGCCTTGAAGCCCATCTGCTTAGCAATTAGTCTGATTCTGTGAACTTGGATCCAGTTACTGTCTCTTCCTAGCATACCCTACATGGACACTGTGAGAATAAAACAACAAAGACACAGCTCTTACCTATACATAGGGAAGAAGGATACAAATGTGCAATGATTGTCTCAATGACAATTGTCATTGCTGGAGCTGATGGCAATTGGACTCCAACATCATCTCAAGTGGCACAGGTTGCTCATTCAGTGTGTGTGTGTGTAAAAATCCACATCTAAAAAAATTTTTAAGATGTAAAAATTATAACTTAAGATACCTATTTCAAGCATTTCTTCTAACTTGATAACTTTTCAGTTTTTTGTCATACAAGCTGTTTCACAGATGCAGTGCTGCCAACATGAAAATATATGGAAATTGTAGGACTTAAAAAATACATATGAAAATATTTTCATGTCATGGTGAGAAGGATGGAAGGGAAAAGCAGAACTTCACCAATGGAGGGGGTGGGTACAGAGCAGGTATAGGATTCAAAATTAAGATGGCAGCACCAGCAGATGTGCCAGGGGCACAGAATCAATCCCTGCAAAGAACAGGACAGTCCACTGTCTAGTGCTTTCCTTATTCTAATATGCCACTTACTGCTTTACTGGTTCACGTACCTTACTCAGCTGTGTGCTGTGGTTGGTGTCATCACCTTTAACAATCTGCACTACCAAAAGTGATCACTCAGGCATGGCACTGTTGACGTGTGCAGGTGTAATAGCATTCCACTGGAAAAAGGATATGCTGTTTTTGAGGCCTCAGTAATTTGCTTGTGGTGATTTTAGTGGCTTTTCCTAGGGTTGGTAATGGAGGGCTGAGAGACAGCAAAGCTGTTCTTCTGCTGCACGGGCTATAAACTGGAGCTATTAGAGCGTGGAAAAGCCTGCTGGATGAGCACCATGCCTGCCGTGTATGTCTTTGTACACAATAAAAGGGCTGGGAATGCAGTAGGGGGAGGGAACCTCTCCAAGATCAAGAACCAGAAGCTGGTAGCATTAAATTTCCTTCCTGCCTTTTAGTTTTCAAATGTGTCCACCTCTGTTTTGACACATTAGAAAGCTGGCGAGCTTAAAATATTTGGGGTTTGGGGGGTTGGTTGGTTCTGTGTCCTTTCTCCTATGTAAAGTTTTATCTGATCTCTGGTTTGAACTTCTGTAAATATGCGGTGAATAAAATCCTTCCCATACAGGTAGATCATGATTTCAAGATGATCTAATAACTTCCATAGCCAAGGGCAACAACCCTCTCCCCTATTTTATTTTAAAGAAATTGTGGTAGTTTAGGGAGCTATTCAAATAGTAGTAATCCTGTTCAACTTGGAAGGTGTATGAAGATGTATAAAAGGGCTTGTCTAAAAGCAACTTTAAGACAGGCCCTTCAGGTTTTCTCCAGTCCTATTGCTTCAGGTGTTCTCCAGTCCTATTGATCTGGAGGAAGTACACATAAAACAGAAAAGGTTGTAGCTGTCTCTAGACATTGTAGCCACAAAGGGGCAACCCTGGTAGGACAGAGATGCTGTGGCACATCTTTCTCCTCTCCACCAGCATTGCATGCCTTGGACCAGCTGTCCCTTGGGGGAGGGCCATGGCTGAGAAGTAAGCATTAGCATTGCATGCAGAAGGTCCTAGGTTCTGTCCCCAGTATTGTCCTGAGCACAGAGATATCTCCAGGGCCAGGAGAGGAGTGGCAGGCTGAGACTGACATGAAGGGCAAACAGGAAGATGACATGGTGGGGAGGCCGAGAAGGAGAAGGGAAGAGAAGCTGGGGGAGGCACGTACTTCACCCTCCCTGGATCTGGCTGATCTAGCTAGGAAAACAGGACTCACATTTCCCTTCTTCCCTCCCAGGGAAAGGAGCACAGTCACAAGAAACCAATGAGGGCATTGGCCCATTGCTGGGGATGGGGGAACAGTTTTGCAAAAATCAATCCATGGTTTGCTACTTATCTGTGAGACAATGTATGGTCTGTTGAACAAATTTTAGGGGAAAGAAACAATAGCTTAGCATTATGTGTGAATGCAGCCACGTTCAGGATCATGGCTCAAACAAAAAAATACTGTATTTATTCTTTTACAGACCAGCATCTCTCTCCCCGCCCCCCCAGTAAGAGGGGACAGCAGGGACATCAGAACTTTGTCCTTTCAGTATATGTGTTACAACAAGGGTCAGCAAACTTTTTCAGCAGGTGGCTGGTCCACTGTCCCTCAGGCCTTGTGGGGGGGGGGTGGACTATATTTTGAAAGAGAAAAAAAAGAATGAATTCCTATTCCCCACAAATAACCAAGAGATGTATTTTAAATAAAAGCACACGTTCTACTAATGTAAAAACACCACGCAGGCCCCACAAATAACCCAGAGATGCATTTTAAATAAAATGACACATTCTACTCATGTAAAAATGCACTGATTCCTGGACCGTCCGTGGGCTGGATTTAGAAGGTGATTGGACCGGATCTGGCCCCCGGGCCTTAGGTTGCCTACCCATGTATTACAACCTCAACTTGAGTCCCCTCACATGTAAAATAATCACATGTACACATATGCAAAATTGCTGACCTGGGTGTGAACCTCAAATTGTTGGCATGATTCCATGACTCTCATTTTTTTTAAGGAACAGTAATATATACACATATACATGATGTAGATATAGATATATATGAAGCTAGATCATCTCACTGAATATTATAGATATGGGACCTTCCAAGGTAAGTGGTTGACTTCCATCAAAAGTACATGAACCACTGCAGGCAATGATTACAATACAGTTAAGCAGATAAACAGAGCAGTGCAGCAAGGGCACACATCTGTACCAGCATGAACAATAATTTGTATTCAATAGGTAAGCAGTCACATTCATACTGAAAACAACTCATTGTGGTTGACCTATTTTCAAACAAACAGACAGAACTATACATGGAATTCTTTAATAGGATGTTGAAGGCAACAAACTGAATAGCAGCTGCAGTGGACAGAGGCACAATAAAAGAAAAGTCATGTATTGACTTGCATCATTTTAATGTGGGCTTGTGTGTGTATGTGTTTACATAAAGGAATTCCTTGATTGAAATTCTGTTATATTAATCACAAGAGATTTTCGGTGGATTACTTTATAAATCCTGGGCTATTTTGCCATAGAATGCTATATAGCTCTTCAGATAGCTAGATAGCTATGTGGTCATGTTTCATAGCGGTTTCCAAAAATTAACGCAGAAAATAAATCCACAACAAATGCAGGCTGAGAACTACAGCACAGAATTAAGCACAGAGCTTTGACTGGACCAAGCAGACATAAGAACACTTTACCTTTAAAGTTGCTTTCTGTCCTAAATATCAAGTAGCAGTGACACTGGGAGGGAAATGCATTGTAATTACATCCTATTCTCTAAATACACAGAGCAATATCATACTATGTTTCCTAAGCTTAACTCATTAAGTTAGCCATATATTCCTTTCATTCTGGGTGTTGGAGAAGGGCTTTATCTCAGTGATAACTTATATGCTTTCTATGCAGAAAGTCCCAGTTTCAATTTGCAGCAATTCCAGATATCTAGTGAAATGGTAGGTAGCAGAAAGAAGCTCTTTTATAGACTCAGTCCCCTAGGATGAACAACTCTAGGCTTGGTGGGCCAGATTTAGTATAATCTTAGTATAATGGCATATAAATTTTCAGCATTTGTGTAAAGTGACCAATCTTATCTAGTGTTATTGGGAAGGTGAGTTGTTTAGTTTTGATAGGAATCAAAAAGAATTGTGGAAATAGCAGAATGAGAGTATCTTTGAGAGGAGATTGAGGATTGGGTATTTGTAGGTTAGATTAAAGGGTGGTGAACAACAAAGTTTTAACAGGCTTGCATGTACTGACTCACTCATTTGTCATTGAAGTTGAAAGAACACACCATGTGAATATTACTGGAATTCTGATTGTGGTTTCTCATACTACATTTTGTAGAAGGCATGTCATTATCGTAACAGTTCTGAAAAGCTTTGGCAAATTGCCACTTCCACCTTTAATAATGAATACAGGACCCCAATCTCTTCCTGGTCCTTGTTGCTGTGTATTTTAAAAAGAAAATGAACACAGAGACATGCCCTTCACAACTTGACATGATATATCTGTGTATTTCGCCAGCATGCTCAGAATGTAGCATTAGAAGCTGCCCCAAGATGCACTTTGTTATGCAGCGACCTGGATAATCAGGTGGTTTAGCATCATTACTATTACTGGATAATCATGCTTATTTTGACTGATAATCAGAAGACACTTTCTTATAAGCTTCTGAACACAGAGGCCAGCATCGACCCTAGGCTTGGTTACCCTTGTGACCAGATGTCAGTGTTGTGAAGGTGATAGAGTAAGTCAGGTTGGGTTTGTGAATAAGAGACACAAACGGCTGACCTCAGCTCTATTTCTGCCTAATCTATCACACAGTTGTTTTTGAGGATGACACAATAGGTTGTATCCAAGTTATACTCAGAGTAGTCCCACTGTAATGAATTGACCTTAACTATGTAGATTAATTTCACTAATATTCTCTGAGTAGGACTAACCTTGGATAAAATCCAGTGTGTGCTGGAAACTACAATGGGAATTAAAATGCCTACCATAATGGCAGTCTCTCCAATGCAGCAGTTTGACGTTACCCATGGAAGCACACTCCATTGTCTCTCAAGACAGACAGATGTCAACAACATTAGACTTGTTACACAGCACAGCAATCAATGTCTGTTATGTTTATTTGAAACCATGGCATGGAAAATGTGTGAGGTTTTTTTAAATGCAAATAATGTTGTTTTTAAATGCAAACTTTGTGTTTGTCCCCCATTGTACCCCTATTATAATACCCTACTGGCAATATGGCAAATGAAAATTTTGATGGATATATAGCAGGAGCATCACTAGAGTGTTCCATGTGTCTCCAGTAAGTTAATCAGCCTTTGATACCTGAAAATCTCACTGGAAAACACGGCCCATAAGACGGATGGCACAATACTGCAGTAAATTGTTTCTTAGCAGGAAATCTGCAATAGTGGTGTAATTTGGACAATGGAGCGTTTGACAGCTAACCTATCAAGAACAGTGCACCCCAGGGAAGCCGCTCACTCTCAGTTTTACATTCAGTCAAGCATTGATGAAGCAGGGGCTAAATAGGGGAATCATTTTCCAATCAGACAACAGAGTGGCTATTTATCCCTTGGCCCAAAGGGTCTTTGTCAAGTACAGCTCCTCACCTAGCTATGTATACTGGTACCTTCAGCCAAGAGAAGTCCATTGTATGACCAAGGTGTTATTGAAAATGACCGAAAGCTTCATTGCCCCGTGTGGCCTTATCAGCTTCTGTAATGCAAGATACAAAACACTGCAGGTTTTCTGGGGCTTTTCAAGAAAGATTTTGGTTGTATTTAACAGCTTAGCGAAAGCACAAGGAAAAAAAGATTTATGTACCCAAAATACCTGTTAATCAGTTTGTTCCATCCAGCTGTTTGGGTAGCCAAATAGCTTTAAATGTGCCCTGCAAGCATACTAAACAGTCTTATGCATCTACTGTTGACTAGTTAATCTCCAATTGTCAGGGGTTTTAAAATACAAAATGCAACTGTGGTTTAAAGAGTGGGTGATTGGGATTATCTAGGTATTAATGTAACTATTTCTTTAAAATAGAACACCATGATCCATGTTCATCTCAGTTCTGAGTATAAATGGACAGCCAGTGGAAAACATGTTTTTGCTTTTAAAATGACAAGATGGTAGACTGTGAACAAATTTGTATTTAAACAGTTATGTAATATACATAGAAGTCTCTTTGTATAGCTACCTCTTTGCAGTATCTAAATATCTGATCAGTCATCAAAGTCTCTGAATGAGTGTATATTGGGCTTAAAGGATCATTTTGTATACCATATGAATGGTGTTTTACATGCTGCTGCTTACTGCATAGCTTTTAACTAGGAAGGTGTTTTATCTTTTCCCAAAAAAATAATTCTAGTACAGAGCTACAGATGTAGAGCCCCCGGGAATGTAAATTGAGCCATCAACCATTTGTCTTTCTTCTGTTTATCTACAGCATTTCCTTTTCCCCAGTTCCCATATGTCAAAAGACAACGACTTATCTTCTTAACCTTACATGTTATAAAAATCATGTGTAGTGATTTCGTCCTCAGATTGCTCTGATTCGGTCATACGTCTAGTATCTTCTTGTATTATGACAGAGATTTTGAAATTACACCACTGTAAATCAGTCTAATACAGACCACTTCTTCAGAATACATATTATCCAAGATTATTATTTTTTTAGAAAAACCATTGCAATGTCAATTCATTTGTTAAATTATGTTCCTGTTTGTTAGCAAATACTGATCTAAATTACAGTTCTCAGAATAGAATTTGTAGAACACTTGTTAACAAATTTTCCAAGATTGATTATGGAAATGTAAAATGTATGAATGTAATAGTTAGGGTTTATCTGCCCCAAAACTGCAGTTGGTGGGGGAAAAAATATACCAGCATGATTACCACCATTTAAATGACCAAAGGTGGATTATTCAGGACTCTGGACAGTTCCGAGGAAGACAGTAAGTTGTCCTGACAAGTGCAGGGTGCTAACAAATAGAAAGGCTACATGAGAACACTTATTTATTCTTCTTTCTACATTTATATCCAACCTTTCTTCCATCATGGAACTCAAGGCAGCATTCATGTGGCTTCTAGGCAATCACCCATTCAGGCACTGCTTTATTTCAGCAAGGTGATGGTCCCCTGTGCCTTCAGACTTCTCACTGACATTTAACCATATGTATAAGGAGACTTTTAGTATGGAGGAGCACTCAGCATTGCAATCATAGCAGTTAAGATCTGCAAGTGAGAGCTTTTTCAGTTTGGCCTCCAGAAGTAGTTAGGCCTTCTCTATGATGGGCTCAAATGGTCTGGAATGATCTTCCACAAATGTTTATATGGCCTTCTTCCTCTGACTCTTCAAAGGCAAGGCCATTCCCCTACCCCAAGTAGCCTTTAAGTTAAATGAGTTATTAATGTTGCTGTTGTATGATTTTATTCAGTATTCTAAACTGGTATTTTTATACACTGCTTTAGATTAAAAAAAAATTAAAAGAGAAGGGAATAAATAAATATTCCTCCATCTATACATTCAGCTTAAGGTAATACAATCCAGGAAGTGTTTTATCCATCCTCATCTGCTGATCGTATGAGTTCACAAGTGGCTGTATTTTATGTCCTGTCCTGCGCTTCTACTAATCCATCTCAGAATTCTAAAGGAACTGCTCATTGTTACTCCTGTATACCATAGCAGGATTACAGTCACTCTGAAGTGCTTATTTGCTATTGAGTTACTTTCAGTTGACATCATTCAAGGAATGAAACCTTGCTTTCCAGGATGAAAGCTTGAAAATGATTAAAGTCTGAGTGAATTCAGGAAGAAAATAATGGTGAGCATGAGCCATAGCTTTACTGATAATGTAATACTGGGCTTACCAAATGTCTGCCAGGAATTGCAGAAGAAATCTCCCCCTCTCTTTCTCTCTGAAAGTTTGCACATGCATTAAGTGAATATGGAAGGTAAGCACTACTAATCAAAGCAATCAAGACTTCTGGCAATAATGCCATGAGTGAGACAGTAAACGCTCTGTAGGAACTTCCAAAAGAAAAGGTCATTGATTTGAAGAAGAATCTCCATATACTTCCAGATGCATTTGTATTTTTCAGACGATGTGAAGCTGAGATATGGACAGGTTTATCTAAAATGTAGCTGCATGCTATTTACTGTATGTCATAACCTTATCTTCTTAGCGGATTTTCCAATACTGCACACTGTGCATCTGTGACTGAGACAAAATCAATGCTTATGGATTTAGCTGTGTAATCCCATCACTTGTCCTGCAAGATATGATTTGAAATGTAAAGTTTGTTAAGGTTTAAATGAACTTGAGGATCCTGGGTCTCCAGAGGAGGTTTTAGTTTCTTAGGGTGTAATCTGTTTGCTTCCTCCCCCTTTTTCTTTCTTGTTAGCTGTCTTTCTTCTCCACATCTAACTCAGCTCAAGGCATTCCCAGAGTATTTCAGTTTACCCATTTGAAATCCAAACGGTCTATAGCTGTGAGTGAATCAGGTTAACAAGGGTTCTGAAAGCATATGGAAATACAATTAAACAGCTCTGAGTGCTTTTATGAGGAGTAGAGGAAAGACTGTATTGATGCTGAAAGAGAAATTAGTTGTTGACTTGAAATGGACTGACTATGGCTGTGCTGCAGTATTTCTGTATTAAGTTACCTTTTTCATTTTGTGATGTTCTGAAGCACTCCGTTGAGCGTGCCTTGATAAATGGATGAGCATCCTCATGGTTGTACAAAAGCGCATTCTACAGGTGTTAGTAGCTCTTTAGAATTGAATGAGGTGGGTACCACCCAGAACAAGTCCCACTGAAATGTGCAGTGCAATAGCATGATAAAAGAAGAGGACCATTGTTTTTATGAAAAGGGTTGGTTCCAGTTCTCCTAAAGATCTGCATAAATTAAGCAACAGAGCATATCCTGGAAACTCTTGATATAACTGAAGCCGTATCCTGTATATAGGGAGTTGTGTGAGTCAGTCCTGATGTGTTATATAATTTTAGTGAGTTGATGATGGGTAGTTTAGGCTTCTGGCAGAAATGGGAATCTGTGGCCTTCCAGATATTGTTGGATTACACTTGTCATTCCTAACCACTGGCCACACTGGCTGACTTGGACTGATAGGTGTTGTAGTCCAATAACATCTGGAGGGTCACAGGTTCACCATCTTCAGTTGATGCTAAGGCAGCAACTGGATCCCAAAGTATGCTAACCTGACAAGTTGAGGCACTCTGAAGAAGCACTTTAAAACAGGCAAGATTCCTTGGATGAGTTTTCAGGCATTTGCAAACAACCAAATTCCCTCTGTCACCTGCTACATCAGCTCTCTCCTAAGGGGAAGTGAGGCTTGGGTCAATGCAGCAATATCCTAGTGATAATATCCCACTGGGCTCCTTCTCTTACACAGCAAAAAGGAAAGCATGCTACCTGTGCAGTGATGTTAACATTTCTTTCTACCAGGGTTCATGAATAATGCTCCTCTTTAAGGGAACCCTTCACCCTCTGCTTCTGTGACCCCTTTCCCAAGGTGAGTTTTCCCCCTTAGAAAAGAGCAATTTACTGTAGTAGTCAACAATGGAGGGCTGGATGCAGAATGGAGGCATTTAGTGTGGGCTCTGCCTGTCTTGAAAAGCTGCTCAAAGGCCAAACAGGAGTGGCTACCTGGTTGAGCAACCCACTTTGACTATTCACTCAATCAGTAATGGCAATAACCACTTTATGCCTGGCTGTGGTTATGATAAGCTCATTTTTTCCCTACCTTACAGTGGACTTCATTAGAGAAATGAATCTAAACTTTTTGCTTCTTTGGAAATTCAACATTTGTAACCAGCCTGGGTACTTATTAGAATTGCTTTGGCATGGAGTCAGCTGTGTTTGTGTAAGTAAAGAAGTGGGCAAATATGTTTTGGGCTCTTTCAAAACATTGCTTGGCATTGGCCTGAGGCTATTAAAAGAAATAGTTAATTATTCATTCATGTTCCAATCTCTAAAATCTAACCTAACACTGAGATGTAGTGCTGCCTGCCTGATAATAATGGTCTCTGCTTTAATGGATTAATTTTAAGAGTGGGATCAGGTATTCTAATGTCTTCACTGTAAAATGTGCACTTGCCATGGTGCCTGAGAATCAATATCCTAGCAAATAATACAGCCAGCTCCCAATAGGATATGTTCCTTTACTTATTTTTAAATTTTTAATTATATCTGAGGGTATTCGGAGAGTACAGGCAGAGCTTGTTCTGACCTCCTCATTCCTTTGCCACCCTCTTGTCATCTAGCTTTCTCCCAAATGACAGCAACTAGAGGACAGAGAATCCTAGGGCTTGTTGACAGACTGAAAAAGCATGTTTGAAATGTGTTGTGATCGTAGCAATCCTAACAGCAGGCAAAAAGTACAGGGGTGAAAATCCCACTTAATTGTGTTAAAATTTAGACTAGAAAACAAGTCAGGCAATTAGATTTCCCACTCTAAAGGCCATGTGAACTGTAGATAGATGAAGTGTGAATTAAATGAGGGAGTAAACTTCTGCTGTTTTTAAAAGGTGGGTGCAAATACAGGAGAAAGTGTGCATGTGTGTTTATCTCCTAGATTTTTCCCAGCTGGGTAGCTTTTATATGCCTAGCAAACAACAACAGTGGCAGGAGAGATAAGTGTGTTTGATACAACTAAGTGTCTCAGATCATTTATATAACACCACCATCCGGCTCCCAGGTGCGATAGCAATTGCAAGAAGATTACTAATAGGGTGATTTTTTGTCTGTTTGTTTCCCAGAAAGAGTGTGCAGATCGCTCAATAGAGAGTCTTACTTTGAAAATCATTATCAGTGTGGGCAGATGCTGGCTTATATATACAAATAGAGCCTGTAGGCTCAACTTTGATGTAAAACCTTTTCACAAAGAACAATCCCCAGGATGACCTTCAGCCGCAGTTCACCAATGCAAGTATAAGCCAATTTTGCACTGGACAAATCTACAACCATCACAAAACAACAGTCCCTTCTTTTTTCTATACTACTTTGCCTCCCTCCCTCCCTCCTTTGAGGACAAATTTGCTACTTGATAGTAGTATTGTTTTCCTTTTCTTTGCACTGATTCACTTACACTTTTTTCTAGAACATCATAGGTATATGCAGTGATTTTCTTCATCTAAATACCAGGTTTCATATTAAAATCTGATATATTTGGTCTTTTACAGGGATAGTCCAGATGAGCATATCTCAGTAAGCCAAGGTAGGGACTACTAGACTCCCACCCTCACCCTGCTGAAGACCCTTCACACCTCCCTTTCTGGTGGGAGAAAACGCCCTAGGAAATCTCCAGACTGGGAAACCGTGGTTTTCATAACAAGCTAGAGTATGAAGCAAGCTTCACATGGTTTCATATAGTGGCATATTCCAAAGCAGTTAACTAAATGTTCCTGGTTTGGTATGTAATGCTATAATTAACAAGAGACACCCTGGTTTTGTTTCATTTCATCTCCCATTGTGAAGGGACTGCAGAGACAGCCACATGGCACAATCGCATCCTGGCTTAATTAGCTGACATATGATCGACTACAAATATCATCATAGTGTGACGCTGGGATATAAATTGACAGAGGCAGCTAGTGAAGATGGACTTCAGATTTCAAGTTCTGAAGTGCTGAGGTGTTAAGAAATGGGATGCGGCTTAGTGAGGTATACATGTCAGGAAGAATAAGAGCAGCTTGCATCTTACTTTATCTTGCTTGTGTGATAATTACATAGTGTAATTACAGACCACCCAGAATTCTATGAGTGGTCCTAAATTAAGTCTGTGCTTTGTAGCTGATGTCATTTCATTGTGTGTGCAGTCTTTGAGGGATAAGGGAGCAGTAATTTTCAACTAGTTTGTCCTGAAGAGTCACTTGTGCATTTTATATTTGAATCATGACACCCATGCTAGGTGTGGAAGGAGTAGACTCTACTGCTTGGGCTACAAGTGGCTAACCTGTGGCCCTCCAAACGTTGTTGAGCTACAACTCATCATTCCTGATCATTGGCCACTCTGGCTAGACTAATGGGAGCCAGAGCCTAAAAATATCTGGATGACTACAGGATAGTCAATCCTAAACTAGGTTCTAAATCCCAATGCTATTGAGATTTACCATTTATGTAGTAGTAGGTGGCCAGCATTATATAGGGCATTCAACAAAGTCCTATTTGTTGACCAAGTTCAGAAGTAGAGGTAATTTAATATTCTGAGCAGCCAAAAATTTAAACAGCCAATGAACAAAGGGAATTGATGTGTTACTTTTTAATTTACCATGGTTGAATGCATGAAGGTTTTTATCCGCAGCTCTAAAAATCTGTATGTGCACTTGGAAGAGAAACTCCACATGGTTTGCACATATCTTTGAGGTTTCTAACACAGCTGGGGTTTTAATGTGTTTGGGCTGCAATCCCACTTTTCTAGTAGTATTATATTAGGATAACTTTCTGAGGTTGGATAGACTTAACATTGCCAAGCCACAATGGAAGCTTCATGGTTGGATCTGAACCTTCATTCCCACATCCAGATCCAAGTGCTTTAGACACACCACTACGGTAGGTTGAAATAATAGAAGAACCAAAGTTTGTACAAAATCCTTATTCTTTTGCACTAAAGTGGTGGTAGGGAGAGAAATACTGCTAACTTAAGTACAGAAAAACTTTCACCTTTAATCTGCTGCATTTTGTCTTTGTTAAAGCACAAAGTTGAAAACCCTATTGTGTCCTCAGCCTAGGGAAATTTGGTGCAAACAATATAATAATCCTGGGGGCCTCCAGATAGGAACAGTGCTTGTTGTTCAGCGTAATGTGTGCCCCCAAAAGAGATGCAAACCAAACACTGAAGTGAGTTCCTTTTCACTTGTCTGACTTGCAAATGGCTGTGCATGTAACTCTTTCTGCTGTTACAGTTTACCTCACAGGAATGGCTTGCAAGGACACTCCCTGGAGAAGAATTAGTAGTGTAAGAAGCAGGCTTATAAAAGCAGCTGTTCTCCTAAATATATTAAGCAATTTACTTTAGGTAATGTAGCCTATAAAATTTTAATTTTGGATTAAATAAACCATATCCTTCAGCATGACTGTTGCACCTTGATGTTCAAAAGATGATATATGGGCACATTTAGAGAATTTCTTCTCTCGGATGCTCCAATGGACCAGGGTCAATAGCTGCCTAATGAAAGCAGTCAATAGTAATTTCTCTTAGTGAGCTCAAAGAAATTAGCATTAAACAACAGGCGTTCATGGATAAAGTCTGATGTGATTACATGTTCTTAAGTTTCTTCAAGACAAAACATATATTCAACAATTTACCTGGTTCATTTTTATAAAATTTGTACAGAGATTATATGAGGTTGCTGTCAAGTTATTCTGTACTTTGCACTGTAGTTTTCCATCACTTTTCTTACCGCAAAAGTCCAGGGAATTTTTAAGCAGATTTGTTGCTCAAGAGTGCTATTTAGGAAACTGCCTTATACCAAACAGACCATTGCTACATCTAGCCCACTGCTCTCTACACTGACTAGCATTGGCTTGTCAGAATTTCAGACTGGGGGCATTTCAAGCTTTACCTGCATTTGCTAGAGATTGAACCTGGGACCATTAGAGGCTTTCCCCTAAATTAGCAATTGCTATTTACTGCAATGCATCTACTTTCTTTTTGAAGGTACACAGAGATCATATGTCAACATTTAATCAAATGTGTGTGAGTTAAAAAATAAAACTTTCTTAGAAATAATAATGATAATGATAATAATACTTTATTATTTATACCCAGCCCATCTGGCTGGGCTTCCCCAGCCACTCTGGGCAGCTTCCAAAAAAATATTAAAATACATCAAACATTAAAAGCTTCCCTAAACAGGGCTGCCTTCAGATGTCTTCTAAAAGTCTGGTAGTTGTTGTTCTCTTTGACATCTGGTGGGAGGGTGTTCCACAGGGCGGGCGCCACTACCGAGAAGGCCGTCTGGCTGGTTCTCTGTAGCTTTGCTTCTTGCAGTGAGGGAACCACCAGAAAGCCCTCGGTGCTGGACCTCAGTGTCCGGGTAGAACGATGAGGGTGGAGACGCTCCTTCAGATATACTGGACTGAGGCCTTTTATGGCTTTAAAGGTCAGCACCAACACTTTGAATTGTGCTTGGAAACGTACTGGGAGCCAATGTAGGTCTTTCAAGACTGGTGTTATATAGTCTCAGCGGCTGCTCCCAGTCACCAGTCTAGCTGCCACATTCTGGATTAGTTGTAGACACTGAAACTCCCTTGGCCACATAAAATCTGATGCATTGTGCTTGTTAAAAACATTCAGGTGTTGCTTGCAGGCTTTCCCTAGGCATGTGTTGGTTGGCCATGGTGAGAATAGAATGTCAGATCTAATGGGCCTTTGGTCTGATCCTGCTGGGCTCTTCTTCTCTGAAACCGTAGAGGCCAATATATTGTCTCTACAAAGATAGTTATCAAATGCAAAAAAATCCAATTTCATTTTAACTGTACTAGTTTTTGCTTTTGATAATGGGAGTTCTGTGCATGGTAAGACCCATGGCCAGCTATGGATAATGTCTGCTCCACATGAAGCAAAGGCTAATTGTTGAGCAATGACTTCAGCTGTTCTGCAGCAGTAGCATCCAAATGAATGACTAAACTGCTCAATAGTAGCTGGTGCTAATGAGGTGCTAATTATCCCGTTTCCAAGGAGCTTAACAAACTACCGGTCAGTCTCTGTGTAGCCTTAGAAGAAATGTCTATTAGTGATCTGAAAGAAGACTTTTAATCTTTTTTGGACAGTATGTTACAAGGCAACGAACAGAGAAATGAATATTGCAACTCCTTCCTGGGGCACATTTTAGGTGATTTAGTTCAGACTATATTGAAACAGAGTGAATGTGTTGTTCCTGTTCCATTTTATATTTGCCTTATCAACAACACGGGGGGGGGGGTAAAATAATTTATTTGGCAGCAGGCATATTCAGTGATCATCTAAATGTTGGCTCTTTTGCTGCAGAAATGTAGTCATTGGTATCTGCTGAAAGTAAACGACTTATCTTGGGTTAATTAACCAGAAACAAATAATACCTCGTGGTTTTCTGAAATCATAATCATGAAAGGTAGGTTAAACATTATTACTCCATGTATAAACCCACAGTAAAATAATAAAAAGTTTGTTTAAGTTATCTTCAGCCTGTACTCCTGATGCTAGGCTCATTGACTGATGGTTTTGTTATGTCACAACTTGCTGTCTAGCCATTGGAAATATGGAGCAAATTCTTAATAGATTTGCTAATAATTGACTGCTAATTCTTCTACTACTGAATATGTGTGTGATTCCACTGAAAAGCCGCATTATGTCTATTCACACATTTATTTGATGTTGCATCCATTATGTAATGAATTGCGGGGGGTTAGACTAGATGACACTTAGGGTCCCTTCCGACTCTATAATTCTACGATTCAGATGTGTGAACATGCATGTGTGAACCAGACCAACTCGTATTCCCAAAGTTTGCTTAACATGGCATTTGTGGCATGTGACTCCATTACGTAATGAATGTCGATACATGCTTCTCCCAACTTCAGTGTAAACAGCTAACAATGCATGGAAGAAGCAAGAAGCAAGTCAGTGTGCACAATTCTGCTGATTTGAATGACCAAGGATTGGAAGAACTATAACTAGCCAGCTTCCTTTCACCTTCCATGTTTTTTTAGTGGCAGCCCCTAATAGTGCTTATATCAGAAAAGTCAAGTTGTGCTAGAAATGAGTTGTGCATATTTAATTGCTTCAGAAGCAAATCTGTCAATAGAAGCAAGGAACTGGGATGAGTTGGCAGTGGGCAAATGCTTAATGTATGCTGAGTTTTGTTTTCCCTGCTTTTACAGTTTTTTTCCTAAATCAGATTATGCTGTCTAGAGAATTCTGCTGAAAACCTGGGCACGGGAGACTGTTACTATTATTACTACCAGTACTACTACTATTGTCATCAGTACTACTAGTACTATTAATACTGATAATGGCAGTAATAGTCTTGGCCGTTGGTGCTCCAACTGATTTAAATATTTCCAGAGCTATTATCAAGCACAATTTTATAATCCTATGGCTGTGACGATTGCATCCTTTTATGTTGGGATTCTAAACAGAACCTTTGTAGCATTCGTATGTGAGTCTATTCATTTCCTTTAACGCGAACAAGGACACCCAACTGAATTTCAGAAGCTAGGTTACCGTATTTATGGTGCCAGCTGTTCTCATAGTGTGAAAGGGTCACATTAAGCAATTCATTAAAAGTACACCTTACCACTGAGCCCACATTTAAGTGAATCAGGTTTTGTTCTCTGCTCAACCCCGAGTGCTTGCTTTTTGTGCCTGTGCTGACAATGGAAGTTGTCTTTCCATACTCCCAGTAGAAGCTTTCCTTCCAGAATTTACCACACAGTAACTACTGCAAACCCAATAACAATGATAATGTCAAAATGTTGCTATTATTTAGTATCTATGTAGCCTGAAGCTGTCAATAGCATGCATATCCCCATATCCCCAAATAATCCCTTGTAAACTCAGCAGTCATGGGATAAGAGGAAGGTTCTGCTTCATGGCTTTCCATAGGCATTTGGGCAGCCATTGTGAGAACAGGACGCTGGACTAGATGGGCTAGATCCAGCAAGCTTCTCTTACATCCTTAAGGCTATGAATGCACAAATCTTTGCTCTTGCTTGAGGCACAATGAGCTGACATAATCAGTCAGAGGGTGCTGGCTAGCTACATACAATCTGATCCAGAAGCAGAGAAGCAGACTTGACTCGTCTCAGTGATGGGATGAAGTGGTGGAGGAAGCCAGTAGCAGGCTTGGAAATTAAAAGAGTAGTGATTGAGTTCCTAAGGAAGAAGGGACAGAGATTTGATGGGCCTTTGAGGTCCAGGTGGCTTCAGGAAAAAAGTAAAGTGATGGGAAGGTATGATGGGGAAATGAGGAATCTGTTTTCAACTGTGACCACTTGAGTAAAACAGCTTGATAATGAAGCAAGCCTGGCTGTCATGTCTCCTTGCTAATCTCAATGAATCCTGGGAGTTTTAATTTGAAGGATATTCAGGGAAGATGAAAGGGAGTGCTTCACACAATACATAGTTAAAAACTAAGGAACTGCTTTCTTAAGATATGGTAGCCTCATCCTTACATGTGAGGTTCACTGAGATTCTTCCCTGACTATTTTTAATCAGGCTTCGATGTTTAAGCCTGATCTTAATTGCTGGTTTTATATTTTATATTTTACAGCTGTGACTTACTAACATTTTCATTCTTATTTGGCCTGATATTTAAATGCTGCTGTTTTAGTTAATTTTAATGTTATGGGTTTTTTAAAAAAAACAAAGCCCTTAAAGGCAGTATAAAAATATTGTGAATAAATTCAATAACATTTAAGGTGCTGTGATGATGGCTATCTGTGCATGTGTGTTCAGTATCCTAAACTTCCTGACATTGTTTGAAAGAAGCAAATTTGACAACCAAAATGCAACACTTCCTAGCAGAATAATTTGTGGGTGGATCGGTTTTCACACTTAGAATCCACTTGTTTGGGGAACTTAGCATTTATTTATTTTTTAAGTGCCTCTCTGTACTCATCATTTTCTTAACTGAACATTCTGTTCCATGGCTTTGGGGTTCGGCAAAGCAGCTACCTCATGATCCTTCTCTGCTTGAGCAATGAAGAACAACCTGCCGAACATGACAACATTTCATCTCTTTATGGCTGGGGACAGTAATGCATGAGCTGTAGGTGAAGACATTAATCTCCTTAGCTCTCCAGAAATGAACTGTCATGTAGAACAACTCGTTCTTCACTCTGCTCCTGCATATTTCCTAACACACCCCCACCCAGTTTTCATTCATATATATCAAATACCTGCTGGTATCCTTCAGATAGAAAACAGATAAGGTCAAAACTTTTCATTCAGTTGGACCAACTTCTGAAGGTAGAGGAGTACCAGAAGAACCCTTGATCTTTCTTATACGAAGCTTGTTTGTGCAATTGCTTTTCTCAAGGTCATTT